>NC_134277.1:134186838-134409338 GCF_949628215.1 Phalacrocorax aristotelis | reverse complement strand
TTACTTAGTAGAATCCAAGAGAAGACAAATCAAAAACTTAAATAGAATAACATTTACAAAAAGATAAGGCTACTAACATTACTGAGGTTTCTAAAGACAGAGTAGGAAATCAGGTTGTAAGACTCAGCCTGTAATAACAGAAAACTACAGTCAATCTTTGAAGCAGAATTTTCCAACATGAGGTGCAATTTTATAAAGGGGTTGGGCACAGACACAGGTCAGCATTCTTCAGGAAAGGAGCTATGGTTGTGAAAAAACGAAATGAAACAAAACAGAAAACACAGCTTATGCGTGATTTCTATATAAATGGTTGCCTGAATTTGTTGACAGCCTTAATATATGAAGTGTACTATTTCTTTGAATGCTTTCTAAGCCAAATATTCACAGCAATATCATTACAGTGATCATCTATGGCTTTAGACATCATCTTCAAATTTTAATTGTTTTTCTCTAAAATATTGGTAATGGGGGAAATATAATATGCATTATTGTCTTGGTTTTTAATGGCCTAGGTACAGGAAGTTCCAAAAACACTAAAAGAGGTTTTTGTTTGCCTTGGCCGCTAATTAAGGTAAATTTGTTGAAAAAGGAGAACAACCCTTTTGGATAAACATTTTAGTGTTGGACTGAAAGAATGGCCTACTGTCTGCAACCATTATTTTGCAGAGTTGGTGTACATTCAAAATAAAAAACATACTGAGTAACATGCACTCAACTCCACACCTCTGATTTCTTCTTAACTGGGAATTTGGATGATAATGTTCTGAATATTTGTTATTTTCTGGAGTGGAGCTAAGCTCTGAAGTAGACAAGAAAAAATGCTATTCTTCTGTGTTATTAGTCCTGTTAAATCACACAGAACTATAGCTGAAGCATTGGAAGAAGATAAAGACAAATACTTTTAAAATATGCCTAAAATTAAATGTTTCACTTTTTTTTGTTTTTCCACATGATTTATAATCCAATATGGCCCTGATATGAGGAGTCCAAATGTAACAGGAAGTGCACCCACTATCTTAAATATAGCTACTGCGAAGTTCACTTGACTCAACACAAAATATCAGTTGTAATAGAAGTGTCCCTAACAAATGAAAACTAGAAGAAAATTTAAAATAGAAATAAAAAAAGAAAATAGAAACAAATGAACACTTGAAGAAAATTGTAAGGTATAATAAACAAATTCAGTTTTGAACTGGCCACTAGACTAAGACTTAACTCAACCGAAAAACCAATGCAATGTCATTCACCTCAATGAGAATGCTACCACATGACATGGAGTGCCTTAACGCTTTCACTTAGCTTGTATATTCAATATCCACTATATACCATTGTCATATACTATTCCTTAAAGACTTCTGTAAAAGTAGTGACATATTAGTACTTCCAAAATATTTTATTTACTAAAGACTAGATCATGCATTTACCCACCGTCCTGAACAGTGTACGAAGCAGACCGCTGTGTATGTATACACATGAGAAAAAGATCTACGCCAGAACTACGCCCCAAATTATAAATTTAGATTAAAGTGTATAAAACTCTCTTGAAAACAGATGTGATTTACTTACAGTTTTTGAAGACTCTGCTCTGTTTATTCTAGAAAGCATATGGAATATATTACTCATGAAGTTCACTCCTTAGTATTCAAGGAGTGTGCATAGTAGGTGATGTCTAAAGTGAAAATCTCCCATTTTTGGCCAGTTATTTTCAGGTGAGCACAAATAAACTGTATTCATGTCTAACATGGCACATTTAAAGACTACAGTGTCGAGACACTGTTGCAGTTTTGTGCTTGTGGCTGTCTTGCACATGTGTGGTTTGTTTTTATCTGGTAGTCATGGGCATATCTGAAAGAAAAGATGGTTTAGTTCTGAATGATGCTAAAATGCCCCCAGCTTTTTGTAATTTAAGTGAGAATAATAACAGTGGGAATAATTCCGCGGGGATCTAGAACGGAATCATTACTAAGCACTGAAATACCTATGCTCTGTAGCTTCATTTGTAAGAGTCGTGGACTCCATCACAAACCAAGGGCACTCAATCCACTAAGTATGTTCTTGTTGATTTTTAACTTGATTTTTGGCACCATTAAAAAACCCCAAGAAGTTATCATGGAAATAATAACGATTGACAAGAACTCATAATCCTTTAGAAGCCAGAAATTCGTCAAAATAGGTTTTAGCAGGAACAGCACAATATTTTTTGTATGAATAAATAAAATTTCTTGTAAAGACACAAGAGATTATTCTATTTTGCATGATACAAATAAAACTGTCCTCACAAAATTGTAATCTTACACAATTTATGGTAGTTTCCCATAAATTACACGAGTATATTGGAAGCTTGTTAATAATTAAAAGTCTTTTACTTTTTCAACTCTCAAATAAGTATTAGAGTAAATAATTTCCAGTCTTCATCTGACATGACATCTAACCAATACAGGCATCACAAAATAAATAATTTATGAAAAATATTTATTTAAAGAGCTGTAATTTACCTTGCATTTACCATATGCCATTCATCCTAGTATCAATATAAAATATTCATTAGAGAAACTCATTAAAACAAACTTCTATACAATGAGGTGACGGGCCAACAAAAAACATCAATCATCACAGGGGTTTAAGTTGTTATTAGTCCATATACATAAACTAATATTTCAAAGTAAAAAATTATGAATATTTTTACATTTATCCTGGAATCACTAGGGCTACATTCAAGCTTTTTCTTCACCTGTTTCATGAGGCCCAAGCGGTCCGTGACAAAACACAGAGATCTAATTTATTAATGATGAATAAATCTGATGTAATAATTAATGGGAAATCTATAGCTAATCTTAATGGAAGAATAGCTAGGCATGTAATGATATTTAAGTTTGGCATAAAAGATCTTAGTGCATGCATTGCAAGCAGGGTAATTACTTGTGAATATATGCAACTCTAGATTAATGGAAGGGTGCCAAGCATTAAAACAGTGCAGGACTCCCCACACTGAAAGATAAGGAATATCTTGTAATTCCTAATGCACTGTTTTTAAACTCTACCTTAGGTTAGAGAGTTATTATATATGTGGGCAAATATCAGGAAGACTATATGCTATCAATATCCTCCAATCAAAAATAACTATCCTGTAAGAAAATTCTTTTAGGTAATCAAATAACATGACTTTAAGTCTAAATTCAGAAAATGTAACATGCCACATCAATGCATTTATGGGATTCACCTACAAAACTGTGTACCTTACTCCCATATATAGATTCTTCCACTTTGGAAGTTCTGTTAAATATCTGCTTCATATAGACTGCATTTCTACTACACTGTTGATCTGTGATTAAATGTTCTAATAAAATTAACTGGCTTTGCTACAAACAGAACATCTGGACCAATGTTTAATTTCATGTCAAACATATACAGGAAACACCTGTTTAGGTGAAGTAATTTAAAAAAAAATGACATTAATCCATCTGTTGTGGAAATGCACGTCACAGTTGTCACATTAAAAAGCAATATCAACAAACACAGAAACCTTAAATTACTTTGGAAGGTAAGTCTTCTAAAATTAACAAAAAAATCATTAATCCAAATGTTACCATGTCAGTCTGATTTCATACTGAATAAGATCTCCTTTTTCTTGTCAGATTAAAAATGTCTTTCAATTATTGCACAGTAAAACTTCCAGATGTGAAATTAAGCTATATAATTAGAAGATTAAAAGTATTAGTGTGATTCTTCCTAAGTATCTGTATAAAACAGTGCCTTAAAAGATTCCTAAGATAAATAAGATGCATTTTATAGTAAAGAAAAAAAAACATAAATAAAGTTAAATATAGCTGGTATTTAGAATTGGGACCCTCACAAGTTCATACAAGACACAATAAGTAGTATAGTATGTTCAGAAGTGTAAAGAATTCATATGATATATGACAGAAATATTCCTATTTTGTGGTATTTTCCCTGTGTTTCTTTTCTCCAAGACATTAGTACAATGTGTACTACATATTTTTAAATACCTCTTTGGAAGACAACACCAAAAGAAACAAAAAAGAAATAACTCTAATATCCAATAAGTGCCTTTATGACAGAGTTCCTCTGCCTTACATTTCTCCATGACATTACTAACTTTCAATTAACTTTTTACCTAAAAAATAGTCTTTCAGCTCTACAAGTGAGGCTGTTTCTTCAGTTCAGGTAAATTTTTTTAGCAGCAATAGAAAGAAAGAAAAAAAGATTAAGATTAAAAAAAAAAAGAGAGGGATTTCTGTTTCAAGGAATATTATGATAGGGGCTATAAAGAAACTTTGTATGAACAAAGTTTAATAATTATACATCACAGTGTCTTAAAATGTCCTCTGCCTCATCTGGTATTGTCCACTACTAGAGTCAAAACAAATGACCAGCTAAAAGTTTATTTGGCCTCTTTACCAATTTGTATGCTCTTCTGCTTCCCATTTAATTTATTTTTGATCACAGTTAACATTAGTTGCTGTTTTGTTGAATCGTTTCTACTGTATTTAAAACCAAAATCTTCTTAAGTATATTCTGAATTATAGAGTCATGTGGTGGGACGGCCCTTTGAGATCGGTTAAGAAGAAAATTCATCAGGAAATGCACAAACAAAACACAAATGTTTTTGAGCACCCTCAAAGTACTTTGGAAGTGATTTTGGGACTGAAGTTTCTAGATCTTCTATATCATTACCAGCAATGTGAGGACAAGAGAATGGGGGAGGGTTTCCAAGGGTCTACTTGGACAGCCAAAGTCATGTTGAGACCTACAAAGCCAAAAGTAGGGATAAGAAGACAAATAACTATAGCAATCCCTGCTTGCATGTCAAGGGGTCTCAGAAGAGACCATGGGGCTTATGCCTTACATGCTTCTGTTTGCAGGAAGGTGAAAGAGCTCCTTAATCTTCCAAGGGACAAGCAGAAAATCATGTTGGAAGCATCAGAGGAGTCAGTAGTAGCATATGTGCTGGACTTCCACAAGAGAGTAAGTGGGTTTATGGCCTTAGCGCACCATAATAACCTTGCTGAAACACAGCAAAAGCAGAAAATCTGGTATGATTGACAAGTTAAGGCTTAGACATATGAGGTGGGGCAAAAGGTCATAGTTCTGATCCCAGCTTGGCAGGAAAACTGTAAACAGACTAGGAGGGACCATTTAACAGCATTAGCCAGGTCAACAATATTATCTACATCATACACCTTCCAGAGAGATAGTGGAAGCACAGACTCTACAGTTTTAAGACAAGTGAGCTCTAGCAAGGACAAGAATTTTCTTCACTATATGTGAAGTGTGAAATGGAGGTAAAAGTTCATAATGGATTTAATAGGGAAAGCAAAAAAGTACTCTGGTAAAGGGAATGATTTCCTCACTTCAAGCTGTCTCCATGAAGGCAATTCAGAGGACAAGTGCCACGTTCTGTCACTGGTGTGCTCCAGACAAGCTAGGGCTGAACACAGCAGTAAAGCCTTGCATGAGGCTTGACTCTTCAGAGGTACAATTACAAAGGTGTAACAGTCATATGAAAGGGAAGCACTGTGTAACTATATCTTATGGGCTGGACCTAACCTCTTAACCATTTTTGACTTCTCATAGGTGTTTCGATGATGTAAATGATGGCATTGACAGCTGTTTGCTTTGCTGTAGCAAGGTTATTTGGAATAGGGACTTATGACAGTAAATTGTGGGTTTTATATTAATGTCAGAAAGAGTGAAAATAACCCATCAAACATAGAAATAATTCTATAAAAGAAAATAATAAAACAGCTCTCTCATACGTTTTAAATGTTGGATGATCATTAAAAGACTTGCTTATAATCTCCCTAGACATTTCCAATCCTCCTCATGGCACCATGAAATAAAAATACACATAATTAAGATTAACAGTCCCAGCACACCAGAACAACAAATTCTAATCTTCTAGTGAATTATTTTCATTCTTAGTGCCTTATCCTCACAGATGTCAGGCACCTTACTAAGTCTGCAGCTACAACAGATTGGGAATGACAGTGTGACCTCAGTTGGAATCAGGTGAGATGGAAACAAGAAAGAATTGGGAGTCACACTTTTTAGGTGGTTAAGCTAAACAACTCAGAAGTAGAGGAGAAATATAGCTCTGAATCCTCTGTGATGGCAGCATGTGGTTCTGATGGTGAAATAAATTATGCCCATTGCTTGGGCCACAGTCGGTGGCTACACACCCCTAGGATTATTGTGTCCCTTCTCAGAAGAGCAGTGCACAACCATCAGGGCTCTCCCTTGCTGCAGGCAGTGCCGCTTCCCAGAAAGAGTTGGAGAACACAGAATCTTAGTATCATTTAGGTTGGAAAAGAGATTTAAGATCACTGAGTCCAACTGTTAACCTAACACTGCCAAGTCCACCACTAAACTATGTCTCTAAGCACCACATCCTCATGTCTTTTAAATACCTCCAGGGATGGTGGCTCAACGTCTTCCCTGGGCAGCCTGTTCCAATGCTTAATAACTCTTTTGGTGAAGTAATATTTCCTAGCATCCAGTGTAAACCTCCCCTTGCACGACTTGAGGCCATTTCCTCTCATCCTATCACTTGTTACTTGGGAAAAAAGACCAACACCCACCTTGCTACAACCTCCTTCCAAAGAGTTGTAGAGAGTGAGAAGGTCTCCCCTCAGCCTCCTTTTCTTCTGGCTAAACAACTCCAGTTCCCTCAGCTACTCCTCATAAGACATGTTCTCTTGACGCTTCAGCAGCTTTGTTGCTCTTCATTGGACAAGCTCCAGCACCTCAATGCCTTGCTTGCAGTGATGGGCCCAAAACCCACAGGAGGCCATCACAGAGCTTTTCAGGTTAAAGGGAATGGGGTAATCTGACTACGCATCTGATCATAAGGCAAATCCTCAGATAGACTCCAAGGCTTATGGTGCAGGACACAGGTTCCTGCTGTCTCTCAGGTTTGGCAAAGCCCATGCTCACGTGCAAGCATACCATGCCCAATTAATTTAGATGCCAGGTTAATTTGGACTCAAGGCAGGTTTGAACTTCTTTGGGTGTATAAATGTATACATACATATGCAGGATATATTACATGTATCCATATTACTACATACCCATACATATATATACACATAAGTAATATATCCTGAGGTACATTGGCTAAACCAAATGAAACTTTTAGTATTAGAAACAAGGCCTTGAAACAGGACCTCAGCACTGGAAAGAGAAACACCAGCTAATGCAAAGACCCTTTTAGTCTCACACACTTATTGAGGATTCCCTTTGTGGTTCCCTGTCAGACCAAGATCACACAGTTTAGTTTACATAAAGGCACGGACCAGTGTGAGTAGCAGCACTTCTGAGCAGAAGATATGTTGATTTTTGAATGTGAAAGTTGAAAAAAGGAGTTGTATCACCTTTGTTACATATATATTTTAAACATATGTATGAGTCATTGAGAAATTCAGCTTTCTGCTTGTGTCTGCCCCAGAGACTGAGCTGGTGATATCAACATTCCTTTTCTGCATTTTAGCTGGTTTGACTTTTTCCCCACAAGCTCAGTGCTGAGAATTAGAGTTTAACATCATTAATGGGTTATGAATTAAGAAATAATTGATAAAAGAAAGAAATTATTTAAGTTTCTTAACTGATAAAAAATGAGACCCTGTGACTGATGTCAATAGCATTATCTTCAAAAGCAAAGGAGAAAGACTTTTTCTGATAACTGACCTTTCTCAGACATGCAGAGTAAGCTCTAAGCCTAAGCTCATGAAAGCAACTCAATGTATTGCCCATGTCTGAAATGGACTGTAATGAAACTGAAAATAATTAATATTTCCTTGAAAAAAAATCTGTGTTTCATTAACTATACACATATTTCTATGTTTTTCTTGAATAAGTGTTGTATGAGGACAAAGTTACAGTCTTTAGCCTATGTCATGTGCCAAAGAGTTTATTATGATTATAAGGACCTTTCATTCTCTCCTGGACTTTTTTATTTGCAGAATCCATAACTTTTTGCATAAGACTGATTTCAACCAGTTCTCCTATGTCTACCCCCTTCAAACACAATATTACAAAAAGCATAATGCTTTCATCAAATGTACATGCAAATCTCAAAGATTAGATCTCTTCACAAAAGATTAATATATGAGAACAATTTTTAGCTATTCCTTAATTCTGTAAGGAATCTATAACAAATGTTCTTTCAAGAGATGATGTCTGCTGTCATTCTACTGTCATGAATAAATTAAATAAAGCCTCATTTATCTAGTAGCTTTATCCCCTTCCTTTCTAACTTCCATTAATAATGTTGGGAAGGATTCACGAGATGCAAAAATAATTTTAACCTGGTGGAAACATTTCTTAAGTCAAAGAAACACGTTCACATATGAAGACAGAATTGAAAATTTACACGTCTCTCAGATTCTGCTGCTGCAGCAGTACAACCAATCACTGGGCCAACAATGATGGCTTTGATGACCCTGTTTGTTTCTTCCTACAAGTGACTCCTTAAAGCGCTGTCTTTTTGATGCAAGACAAGAATGGACAGTCAGTGATCGGTACAAGATTAAGCTAGAGGACATCAAGGAAGGCTATAACATGGCCCAAGAAAATAGCCAGGGAAGACAGGACTTAACCATCCACAGCTATGAGCTGTGTTTTACTTTGTTGCAAGACCACAGTCCAGCTGAGACAACCACTAATCAGGTCAATATAACACTAATCCCACAGCTGCAGACTACCTCTCCCTAGAAGGAGAGTCAGCTATCACCATTTGACAATAAGGTGCTGGCACTTGACTGTGAGCCAGTTCTGTAGCTTGACTGTGTACCTGAGCTAATATAGAGAAAAGCATGGCCTTCCTTGGGACCTGCTCCAAGTACTAGCTGAGTCTGGACATCCAGTCACAAGCAGGAGCAAAACTTTAGAGAATCTGTAGTGCTTTGTGTTGCAGAGTAGGATCAAGAGGATTAAGAACAGCACTGAAATGATAATGATGAAAGGGAAGTCAAGGACACAGGCAGGAAACATTTTTCAGGTTGGACCTTACTCACTGTCTCACATCAGTGTCCTCATTCCTCACAGACTCCTAGTGTAGTGATGTTCCTTCCAGCTTTCCATACCACGCTTGCAGCCTATGCAAGTGATTCCAGTCACACAGGCAAAATATATCTGCCATTTTGATTTTCTGTTCTGTCAGTGCCCATGGGCTAGGAGTGCTGATTTAATCCTAAATGTTCTTCACAAGTGCTGCACAAACCAACAACCCAAAGAGGTATGAGCTGTGCTCTATCTTCCTTCATGGTTTGGCCTTAAAATTATTTCTGCTAGGCTAAGGAAGAGCTCACCTGGAACTACAAGTGGGCAGAGCATTTGAGGCTGTGAGAAGAGGGAGAATGTCCCCACTGGGATGTTGCAAGGAAGCCAAGCTGTTAGCTGGAGAGACATCATGTGCTTTTGCTGAAGAGTGTGATCTGGAATTCCACTTGCAAAGAGATTTTCAGTGTGTGCCAGATGCTTTTCATTACAATCATCTTCATGCTTTGTCTAGGCAGATAGGGGCCTAAACCCCATCAGACCTCCAGGTAACTTGGCAAGCTCTCTACTTCCCCAGTCTGGGAGGCTGGTTAGGCAGCTATAAATGCACTGATGAGTCAAAGGCAGCCCTTGCAACATCTGCAGGGGGGACTGTCCTGGGATAATTGCCTCAGCACATTAGGGAAAGAGAAGTTTAAAGAGCAACCAAGTGTGAGGAAACACACAAAGGTATCAAAAGGAGGTTGAGTACTCCAGGACTTTTCCTTGGTGTGTTTTTATTCTGTTTTCTCTTTTGGTCCTGCTATTTGTAAGGGAGGATGCCCCCTCTATATCCTTTTTCACAGCTACCTCTAAGCACCAGACAAGTACTTTTTAAATATTTTTTTCCCTGTGTAACCTTCCCCAGAGTGTATCTTGAAGAAGATATCGTGTGCATTTGATCTGAGCACATTTTGAGGCATTCCAAGGCTGGTACTTTGCAGCTTTGTCTTCTCCACACTGTGTGCTGGACTAGCCTTTTCCAGCTTTTCTGACTGCACTTTTACAAATGTGTTTTGGACTCAGAAAAAGGAAAGGGACTCATGTAAGTACTGTCCCTTATTTTTCAATTTTCCAGTGGGACAGAGAGCTTTGCAATGTCATTTGGTTTTCAAATTCACCTCTTGTCCATGTGAGAGATTTTTGTTTATGTTTCACAGTAACATTTTTATACTCGAAAGCAATGAAGGACACTGCTCTTTGGGAAGGCCTTTAGTATTTTTGATCTCTCAAAACAGGGAACTGGGACTTGGACACAAATTGTCACTTTCCTGCTCTGAGTTTTGTTTAATGCAATTTGTTTTAACCAACAGATCATGCAGAAAGATTATTAGATTTTTGATATTCTGGTTAGCATACAGTCAGTGTCATAATTTATATCCAGGCAAACCACCTTAAAGAGTCTTATTTACAGTTGTGAGATGTCATGAAGATCAATTGTACTTCTACAAATCCTATCTGGATATCACCTTCTGGTGACTCATTTTTAAAAAAAGAGGTAATTTTCATTCTTACAGAAAATCAGTTCATATATCCCCTAGTAGTTTCCCATTCCCAGGTCTTTGTTTAATGTAGATCTCACCTGTGTTTTTAAATGCAGAGAAAGGTATGTTGCTATGATGTTGTTTTCTTTAAAATGTAGAAACTGTAATTATAGTTCTGTAGACTTAGAGGTATTTCTATAGCTAAGTTTTATATAAACAGATTTTGGTTTATGAAAGTTCTTTATGGCTAGGAATTTTAAGTCTATATGCCTGCATGCCCTCTTATGTTATATATATATGATAGCAGTTGTCATTTTATTTATAATGATTTTAAGTTTATCCCTTCTGTTGAGTTAGTGGAATTTTCAATCTGAATATTTACTGTTTTTCACAAAGACTTTACTAATGGTTGCAAGCATGTGTCTTGGTTCAAAATCATCGAGTACCAGAAAGTGAGCTGTGATGTAAAAAAGGCTGGTTGCGTTTAAAGCCTGAAATGTAGTCAGAAATCTTCTACATATTTAAGATAAAATTCTATGTACAGAACAATGGGAGAGATCCCAGCCCTGCAGAATTTACTGCTAGTGCTTCCAGTGAATTCAGGATTTCGCATCATGTCTTACTCTTCCCTGAAGATAAACAGGCTCACCTGGTCTTAAAACCAAAGAAACTATCCTTATTCTTGAAATTAATAAGAGTGGGAAAGCATATATTCTCACTGTGTGAGGGCAGAGAAAAGTAGAGATAGTATGAATCATAGCTGTATCTCTTTTAAAAATTTATAAAAATTAAAAATATAAATGGAAATTAGCATAACTTTTTCAAGCAACTAGAAAGAAGGCATGGAAATTTGGTACTTGAAAAACATCTTTAAAACAAAAATCTGTCTCTATATTCTCTTCTTGGAAGTATCCTGCTAGCACTTATACAGGATTAAGAGGACCTTGGGCCAAAACAAATGAGAGAGAAACTGTTTGCAATGTGTAGATAATGTGAATAAATGTAAAAGATTCTGCTGTAGAATCTGTCAGCTTGCAACTTTGTGACAGACCACAGAATCATTTTGGTTTAGGAACCCATATTATGATACAGAAACTGCTTTCCAACCTAAAAATAATACATTTTCAGCTAGGAATCAGCATTTCCTATTTAGGCACAATATACTGTCACACTGTGTGATGTTGCTAATGATGTGCTATGCAAAACTGATGAGAGACTGGCTACTTGCAAAAAATGTAAAGTGACATCCTATGTACCTACCTTCAGCAGGAACAGTCCTTGTAACAGATGTCATGTAGTAACAATGATACAGCCAACTGACACCAATTAAAAAGTCACAAATGGTTGATTTTTTCTAATGTTCAAAGAGCTCAAAGAATTTAGATGTGTACATTAAGGATCAGATGCTCGGTTGCATATTTTACAAACTATGTTTTAAACAAATCAGCACACAGATGGCTATGACAATAACTACGAGGAAAAAGTGAAGGGTGAACTGTCACAAAGTTTGACAGGCCATTGCATATTGAGGGTTTTCTTTGCCTATTGCCATCTGAACAGTCCCATAGTATTTCTATACTCTGTTTTGCAGGCAGATGGAGGGCAGGTAGGTGTTCTGATTGAGGCATGGGACTGGAGATACAAGAAAATCGCAGTAAATATTTTTATACTTCTATATGAACTTCTAGTATGACCTGGGATAAACATTTAATCAATCTGCCTTGGTTTTCCACATCTGAAAATTTTGGATACTACTATCTTCCTATCTCAAATTTTCTGCATGTTAGTGAGACACTGAGATACCATGGCAGTTGAATTACTACCATAGGACCATTTAAATTATTTTTAACTCATTTTACAAAATGTAATTTTTAATGGCTTTTTAGTAGTTTCAAATGCCAGGACCCTGAATAGCAAGGTAGAGAATCCTGCACTAGTGACAGAGAACAGGAAACAGACATCTGGGGACAAAAGGAACTTGGCTGATCTCTTCTCTGGAGAAGAAAAACAGGTATGAAATACAGATCTAGGCTTATCCAGAAATACAGACTAAAAGGGAAAAATAGGAAAAAAACCACTGAATATGATAAAATATAAAGAAAAAAAGAAGGAATAGACACGTATTAAAAGGCATCTTCCAGGGCCAGAGTCAATTTTTGGAAGGCTGGTGAAATTCCATTGGGGGTAGTTAAGGATAGAAGTCTTCTCTGCACCCAGGGAAGCAGATATGGATGTATCTATGGATAGAGTTATCTAAAAATAACGAAGAGAAACACTGTTCCTAACAGTTATGACACTGAGATATTTTAATTCTCAGGGTATACATTGAAGAACAAATGTAACTAATAACAAAGGAACTCTGTATCCCTAGTTGTGTTTAGCTGATGTGTTTCTTAATCAAGTATCCCCCAGAAGTACTTTTGGAGAAAATAACTTTACATAATTAACTGAAAGGGAATTAATTAAAAAGTTGATTCAATTGAAATGAAAGTGAAAATATACAAAAGTAGGACAGTATGTAAGGTTTGGGATTTCAGAAGGATCTATTTTGATATGGGAATTGAGTAGTAAAGTCAGTTGGGTTGAAAACCTTGAATATGGTTAACCTGAGCTCAAGAACTTGAGGCCTGAAGCTTTTCCAAGTCAGAAGTGTTAAATCCAACAGTAATCTGTGTCAGATAAAGAGAAGTGATGTTCCAAAAAGGGGATTAATACATGCATAACCACCTCAGAACCTGTGTGATCAGAGGCATATAAATAATGGGGAAAAAAGTATAATGACAAAGATAATATTTTAAGGTCAAGCTGGGATGGAATTTGTCAGGAGGTGTAAAGTGTCTGAGGTGTCTTAAAAGCATGTTGGTTTCTACCCCACTGATCCAACTAGATGACTCTTCAAGGTTTTCTGTGACCAACCAATTCAGAACTTCCTTTTTTTTCCCAACTTGAAGACAGTCAGGACCATTTTCACACTACTATTACTTGGACCAATACTGTCTTTTAGTTTAATACTCTCTTCCCCTTTTTCTGATATTCTCAGGAAAAGCAGATCATCCCCGCTGTTTTAACTCTGCTTTTGCTTTCTTCAGTATACTTCTTTTAGTTTCATTTAACCCTTGAATGATGGCAGCAGGAACTGTCGCCATTACCAAGCTGCATTGTTATGAATAGTTGCCTATTGCTGGCTCTGACCCCTTCACTTTGTGAATTTGCCTTTTCATGGCTCCAAAACAGTGGTGATCCCATGGTCGTCAACTAATGCTCCTCCTACCGACCTGTTTTCCTCAGATGATTTCCCAAAATAGATATGTCTACCAATAAGCCATTAGTAATACTGGGATGGAAGAACAACTACTTCAGATGAAACATTATACCAATTATTTCCAGCTGAGGAACCAGAAATAAGGTGTCAGTTACTACATTTTTCTGGAAACCTGAAGGGCATTCCTAACTCACTGCTCTACCAAGTGGTAAGACTCTGATGGCCTCCTAAACATACTTGCAGTAAAAATTACCCTAAATGGTTTTCAGATAAAGCTCAATATCTCTATAAAATGGATTATGTTATGTGCTGTTTATGAGTTTGAATAGAAGACCCAAAATGTCTTCACCAGTGCTATGTTTCTAGCTGATCATTACTTCCTTTCCATAATTAGATTTCTCTCCCTGTTCCTTAAATAAAAGCAGTTTTCATCTTACCGCTTCTTCTCCTTTAGTCTTTGGTTTACTTTGCAAAATACAGAAAAGATGTCTTTTGACCTTTTTTCTGGTTTTTGTTTGTTTGTTTTGTTTTGTTTTTCTAACAGAGAAAGGCCAATCTTACCATTGATCCGTCATCTCTATTAACCTCCTTGAATGCATGGTTCAGTTTTAAGCTGCAATTTTTAAAAGACAACGGTATTTCCAGATTTGAACCCTGATAAAAAGCATGACACAGAGGGAGAAGGAGTAAAATGCCTGGAAAATTAAGACTTATGGCAATGTAATGACCCAAGAAGAAAGCACTTCCACTGTAGAGAATTCCCTACAGTAATTTTGGAAATCTCATTACAGACAGATCTTCTGTTACTTCAAGGATAGTCTCAAATACAATTCTCCTTCGTTTCTGTGTAATAATAAGAAGGTCTATCTGCCGATTAAGCCCCAACTCTGGAACGTCCGTAATTCATGACGTTTTGTAGAAAAAATAAAGAGTGTAGTATGCCAATTAAATCTCCCAGAAGACTGGATTACCACAGTTTTGTTTGATCATAGACTTGTTTAGTGTTTTGCCGGGTAATAAATAGCAGAGAGAGATGTAATATTCTTGTTTCTTCAAGTTCAAGTGTTACAGTTTCACTTGGAAAGCCAATATTAGCTATTTCATGTACTTAGGGTGGAAAAGAACGATCAAGAAAGACCCTTGTTCAAAATGGCTCAACAGCTGGCCTTTCCCTTTGAACAAAAATGAAGGGAATAAAAGGAATCAAAATAGGACATCATAATCATAGTCCCAGTGATATGATCCTTTCCTCAAATCTTGCATCCTTTAGCAGCTGAAACTAGATGCCATGCCTAATTTTTATCTGTCTAGAGATGGCTGGTCTTACTAGCTTGATGACAGAAGAGCAGAGTAAAAACATCCTGCTTGATGCAAAATATTTAAGGGAAAAATGGTTGGTGACTGAATGGTTTGAGCAATTCAAAATTGTCCTCACAGATGTTAAAAAATATATTACAGAGTAATTTTTCTGAAGCTGTTTTTGTACACACACTGCATCAGTAATTAAAAAAACCCAAAACCTATATAGATGTTACCAATATGTATTTAATAGCATCTTTATTATTTTCTCCTTCATCTTTTTTTTTCCTCCTTAAGTAAATGTTGATACATCTATAAAAAAGTTATTTCTCTTTCTAAAAGATTTCTGCTGACCAGTCTGTTATTTCAGAGGATTAATTCTGGATAAAAAAAAAGCTACCACTCTCTGATTGTTTCTCTTGGGTGCAGATGTCACCCTTACTTTAAGTTAATAATTTCATAACCAGTGATATGGCTGATTTGCTCATAAAAATAAAGACACTCTGGTCCTATATGTTATTTATCATTTGGTTTCACAAAGAGAGCACATTTTGATGTACAAATCCATTCTCAAACAAATCTGATTCCTTGCTAATCCATAGCATATTTTGATCTTTACTGGGTAATGAAGTCTTCATTTTTATGTGTAAAAAAATCTCATGTATAATACAAACAACATTATCTCTGAAACTGTGATACATCATCATACATGCAAAACCAAAGCCTTGGGTAAGACAGCCTGGCAAGTTAGATGAACCACTTCAATTTTCCATCAATCAAATTATAGTTTATTGTTCAGCTGAACTACCTCAGGCAACACAAATCTAAAAACTGTCATTTTGGAAACATTACATTTTTTTTCTGTCACATTATAACCCAAGCCATGGCCATAAAAAAGAATGTCATACCATTACTGACTGTAATATTCCTTAATTTAAGAACAGCTAATTCATCTGCAGTGTATGCAGTGTTCCTAGTATTTGGAGCTTATAGCAGTGTTCAGTTACAGTAATCTTATCAAACTCCATTAGTACATTTATTATTTTTTAAATAATGGAGATTTTTGAAAATTCAATTAAGGATAGTATGGTTGTTTATAACAGCATTTTAATGCCTACATTAGAAATAAGGTTTACATTTCAGATTCATCTAATATTTCAATTATTTGGTTTCTATGAACATGAAATTGTAGGGAATTTAATTAAAAATTAGGCTTCTATGGCATAGAATTGATGAAAGAATCTGCTGTCCTTTTTCTATTTCTTTACAGCAATGAGTGTCATCACTGTAAAGCTCAGAAGTTAAAAAATAATCTGGTGAACATTGCAGGTCTGTTTGTGTTCTGTCACCCCAAATGCACCTATGTCCTTTTTGACATTTAGGCTATGAAATTCCTCAAACTTGAAGACCAGCAATGTAATGCTCGCACATTTTAGGTGTTCTATTTGCCACTTATTCTACATTTCTAAAGAATAACTTTATGGTATTCCTTTATTTATCGACATTAAGTTGAAATGCGTATACCAGTTAATAGAAGCACAGAGGGTGAGACTTACAAACAGAAGAGGGTATATTTCTTCCCTGGTTAAAATATATGGGATTGAGAATGTGATAAGAAAGAGACTTACTAATACAGGTATGCTTCCCTCCCTTCCCCATCTATATGCTTAAAAATGCCTAGGAAATCATAAACTTAGTTAAGATACAGCTCTTTAAATAATATATGATGAAATTTAAAGGTAACTGAAATGTTGTAAGAACACAGACTTCACTGCAAAGATATATATCATGAGGACACCTGTCCCCCCCTTAATTGACTACCTGCTAAAAGAAAAACCTGCTAAAAGAACAGATTTACTGTGCAGTGAGGCAATGAATTTAAGAGGTCTCTGCTGAATAAAAAACTAGTTCCATTGGTTGAGCTGGGCCATGTTCTTGAACAAGTTCAGACATATTAACTGAGCTTTTATGTGCTTTTATGCACTATTTACTTTTGAAAAATCAGGTATTTTCATTGCAACAATTACTTATGCACCAAAGTAATAAAATTCCTGTTGTTCGTATTCACCAAATCTATGCTAAGCAAATTCCAGCAAAGTTTATTGTACACATTTTGTATGTACATGCAAAAAGGTGAGGGAAATCAACCCAAGACTAGTAAGTGTAAAGAATTTAATCATGGTGTTTGCATTTTTTTTAATTGAATTGGGTTACTTTATGTAAGATACAAATTCACCTAAGGAATATATTTCTGCTCTTGTGATATTTATAGTTGCTGATTATATGTATCCAGTTACTTTTCTATCAGCCGAGTACAATGCAAAAGGTGTGAGTGAGAGCAGATAAAGTAAGACAAGAATCAGATCCTTACAGTGTTAGTTTTCAGAGGGTCACACCAAGGCTCGGGAGTGCACCAGAGTTTTCAGGGAAACAGAAATACCAGGCCTCAATTTTCAGACCATATTAGAGCTTTAGCCACCGCATTCCCTAATTCATTGAAAAGTGTCACACTGGTGAATATCTTAAGCAGCAATTAGAAAAGGTAGGCATCAGACATAATTTTCTAATTAACAGACCTATACCTTCTAGTGCTTGGTCTGTAACAGCTTTTTCCATTGTATGCTATTTTGTTTCTCCCCCTGAAGGAAATTATTTTTCTTTGAGCTGAAAGTGGTCCCCTAAGCATTTTGCTGTCTCAGATTTGAGTTTTCCAGATCAAAAGGGACCCTGAGAATGCCATGATGTTCAAAGGTTAGGTAACAGAGAAGTAGGAAGAGGGTGTCATAAAGCTAGTTACAATTAAAAAATATGACTGACCCATCTAAGACTCAGTAATATGGGTTAAAGTTGCTTCCTCTCAAGTGAAAACACGGTTTTTGTGACTCATTCCACTGACTCATGAATATATGTATGTTTTCACCATGTCTATAAAAATTCTTGTTTTATCCTGTTTTGCCAGAAGCTGGACTTTCCTACTGTGATACTAGCTGCTGGCAGTGGAAGCACCCAAAGCTTTGGCATATTCAGCCTTGCAATAAAATCCAGGGTGTTTCCTAGATACGGTATAATTAACTTCAAATGCTATGTTACAATTATGTTCAGGGTGTGACTTAGACAAAATAAAGCACTTCTGAGTGAAGACTGATGTACAATTCTGAATGCACCTTTCTTTGTGTCTAGGCACTATAAATATTTCAGAATACTATAGATAGCACCAAACCAAAACATTTTAGGTCCCTTAAACTCTGGATATTAGTTTTACAATGTGAGATGGATTATTCTTTTGTTTGGTTGGTTTTTTTGTTTGTTTGTTTTGTTATTTTTGAGCTCATTTAAACTCTGGCTTTTTAAAATATGAGTAAAACCTAGCAAGTCATGGACACATAGCTGTATTTAAGATTATGCATTAGGATTTGTTCGATCTTATCAATCATGTACAAAGCTTGATAAAATTAACATGGAAGATCTCTAGTAGTCAGAAACAGACATTTGAAGTGTTGAAGCATACGTGCTCCAGATCTTTTAAAAGGGATTTCAGTCATGCCAGTCAAACAACCTCTAGAAGCACACTTCTTTACTTTAGGAAGCATATTCAGTCAAGTTAATTTTTTTCTCTTCCAACAATTGGTTGTAGCAAGGCTTCTTCCAGTTAACTTATCTTTGTCCATCGGTTCATATGACAGGCTATCAGGATGTGATGCAAACTGCATAGGTTTGAGTGCCATTTCAGCTCTGAAACCTTCACCATTATCCTCATTTCTGAATACTCCATGCTCAGAAGCAGCCTGATCTGGAAGACAGGAACTGGTCTCCTGCCAGTTTTGTAGCCAGTGTAGCCAGTTTTGAATGGGCAGCACCGGGGCTCAGGCATGGACTGTGATTCAGTCATCCAGACCATAATGTACTCAACACAGAGCTCCCCCGAGGGCAAAGTGCTTTTTTTTTTAAACAATGTGTCTAAAGAAGGATGTTTTAATATGGTCCTTTGTCATCACCGGTTGACACACTACACTTAGATCCACTTCTCAGCTATTGTCCTTTGCAATCTGCCTTCTAGGACACAGGGAATTTCTACTTCTCTGTTATTCCTTTATTAACCACCTCACATCAGGGAAAGCACAAGCAGTAGGAAACATGGATGTACCTATTGAAATGGGCACAAAATACAGCTCAGGCATTTTCACTGTAAAGACATTTTTAGTAGTCACCGTCCAGAAAAAAAAGTAAACCAGAATGAAAATGTGGACTCATCCTCAATAACAACTCATAGCCAGGCTTCATTTATGATCCTATTACAATGACAAGATCTCATTACAGACTTTCCCATCAATTTATAAATAGAAAAAATCAATAAATAGTAATTTATTCAATTTTTCATTAAACCAATGTGTTGGTATAGGAATATGGCAGATCCCCAGGTATTCAAATGCTGCTTATGGCTTGCCCTTCTCTGACATCTTTTTTCATCTTTGTCACATTTTAAAATGTTTTCAAAGGAGGTCAAATGAGGAGTGAGTAAGCTTTTTAAAAAGGCAGTGATTTTTAACTATCAAAAGTCTTTTAATTCTCTACAGATACATATAAAGTAGAACTGCATTTGTAAATTCAGGCCACAGCATTAAACACAAAAGAAAAGAATAAAAAATTGCTTGTGTCATTATTATTATATTGCACTGATTGGATCATTAGACAGTGTCCTACAAAAATTTTACAAATTTGAGTCCAAACATATCTTTTAGAGAATAGAAGTCTTACAACATTACAGACAAGAGTTAATCAAAGCAATACTTTCTCTTAGGCTGGTGAGAAGAGGAGGCATAGAGGGAAAGGGAAAGAGAGAAAACGTTTCTTTAAACAAGTGCATGCAAAGAACTAGAAAGTACTTTGATACTACTTCTTTCCTGAATAAAAATGTGCTCTCTTTTATGGAGGATGAAGCTGTAGCTCAGTACCTCTGTGCTTCCAAGCGTGTTAATCCTATACAAACGATGAGTATGGAGTAGTACCAATGATGAAATCTTACAACTTTTTCATTTGTTAAGACATGGTATCCTAATTTTAACATGTGATAGGAAAGATAAATTGCTACGAAATACCCAAGAATTTAAAAACAAGAACCCAGGAAATGAGTAGTAGATTTTGAAAATATATCGTATTGTGGGAAAATGACCCAAACATTCCAGTTTTTATGAGGGTGCTTTCTCCCCTTCTGACCACTTTTCCAGATTTGTATTTGGAGCTAGGAGGAGATATTTCCCCTTTTGGATATCTCTTTAAGAAGGCCTGTGGACAACATGTGTTGGATCAAAAGT
Source organism: Phalacrocorax aristotelis (assembly GCF_949628215.1). Taxonomy (NCBI): domain Eukaryota; kingdom Metazoa; phylum Chordata; class Aves; order Suliformes; family Phalacrocoracidae; genus Phalacrocorax; species Phalacrocorax aristotelis. The sequence goes on along the minus strand of NC_134277.1, from coordinate 134,388,927 downwards.
TTCAGAACTTTAAGGTCTTTCAAAGCTTTTTTTTTTGATATTGCAGTTCTTTTTATTACAACTCATTTTGATGATGGTTAGGTGAACTGTTCAGGAAAGAAAAAAAAAGTGAACCTGCCTGAAGTTCGTTGGTTAAAAAATCTGAACTAAACTGGACCACGTATTTTTAATGATATTTTTCTGTTTCTGTTTTAGAAGCCCAGAAGCAGGAAGGATTTTTGATTTTTTCTTGTGTGTGTATGTCTTTGTATGTTTTTGTGCTTTGCCCATAAAGACAATGTTTGACTATGAAATAATTAGCCTGAAGCAGACACACACTTTTATACCGTGATCAATAGGCAGAATATGACTATCCCAAAGCCACAGGAGCTCTTTCTGTATTCTTAGTTTAGTCATAATTTTGTACTGCTTTTGCACACCCTGTAGTATCATATATATACACACAGCAAGTGGAAAGTCAAAGATATCAGCTATGTACTTATATATTACCTATGCTTCATAATTTCTAAAATTATGAAATATATTACCTGAATATTTACACTTATTACAGATAGCTCATTTAGAAGCTTTAGTCTCTCTTGCTCTCAACATATTTATATATAAATGCATATAAAATGATATCAGATTCACTGGAAAAAGCCATATTTATTAAAGACGACAAACCCTATACCAGTGATAACAACATTATATATATAGCCACTGAGGCAATCAACGGGATCAAACAACTGAGGTGATAGAACAGTAATGATAAAAGTAGTCAAATAAATAAATGATTGTTATAAGATTTATCAACCATTCTTCATATTCCCTGGTGGTAAGGAACGGAGTAGTCAGTTTATTTGCATCAGAAAAATATTTAATTCAAATATTATGGCAAACTTTCTTATTAAAAGAATAGTATTGGAACAGGTTGCTCAGTGAAGTTGAGGAAGCCCCTGCAATAGCTATTTTTTAAGAACATTAGACAAATGCCTGCCAGTAACACTCTGTGTATAACTGATCCCTTACAGAGCAGGGGTATAGATTAGATGACCTCTTAAGGTCCCTTCCAACACAACATCTCTGTGAAGTTCTGATTGAAAAAAGCCCAGTACAAATATTTATCAGACTTATTTGCATGTTCACATAGTTGGCTACTTTATGATTCTATGAAAGAGCAGTGAAGTGGAAGGAGCTGACAGCAAATGTTTTAATTTGGCAGTTTAGAGGTAAAAACATTTTTGCGCTTATTTTGATGTCTGTTACTGGCAGAAAATACAAATGAAAAGCTGCCAAAATCTCTTTGAGACAAAATCAGCCAAGTAATTTTCTTTCAATATGAGACACATGATTGGGTCTACAGCCAATCTCTGCACTCTTTACTTGTATATTTCACATTGCCACCTTGAAAATCTTTTTTCATATATGTATACACATAGACAGACAGGCAGACACACACATACACTTTCTTTAGGCAGTCAAACTGAAGGAAAATTTGACTAAAATTTTATGCTAGTACATAAAAATGCAAAAAGTTAGATAGCACTAGTTACAGAAAGCCATGATAAGGACAATGGTCATATCTATTTATTAGGTGAATTAAACTACTTCCAGTTTATAGTTAAAACTGTACTCATGCAGAATTATCTGATAGCCATTACTGTAAGATGACATGGCACTTACCTCTGAAGTCAGGAACTGCACGCCAAGTGATCACAGAAAAGTTGAAAAATACCAGCCCCTGTTTTGGCTTTTCAGCAGAAACAGTTAGTAGACAAAAGCTTGGCAGCTTCAAATACAGGGTGATTTCAACCATGTTATTTCCTGCTCTTCTGTGCGTGAGGGAGAGAAGAATCAGACTGGTAGGCAGCCTGCACTCTCCAAAATGGAAAGGCTGGGATTCCTCATCAGCTTACATGCATCAGGCAGAAGAAAAGCTTTTATCCGATGCTCATTCATAATAGCCAGGAAGAATATCGCCATAGCCGCTGCCTCGGAGCCTCTGCAACAGTCAGACAGGTGGACTTCCAGATCACTTGTATAAGGTCAAGGACATTCAAGCACCAGTAAGATAAGACTTGAGGGTAGAAGTAGTGTCACATTTGGTGATACCTAGGTGCACTGAAATCCCAAACATAAAACCAGTAGAAAAAAAAAAAAGAAAAGAAAGAAATCCAAAACAGATCTTTTAGTTCTCTTTTCCAAGTAAATAAATCCAACATTGCCTAGAGAAGAGGTTTTGAAAAATTACAGCTCTTTCAAGCCTCTGTTATTAAGAAGTATGATGTCACTGATTGTGGCTGGAAAACAGGTATTTACAGCTACTTTTTTTCCTAAGGCTTTAAGGTGTCAGGAAATGATCCAAGTTACTTAAAGTATTACCATAATGCCTTAATCACTTGGACTCCTTCTCTTCCTACCATCATCATCATCAAAAGCAAAAGTAGGCATAACTCAGCTTTCTCCTGCGAATCTCACAGAGCTGCTTCAGCATACTTATTCAAGCTGTATATTACAATCATGTTTTATTGCTTCCTCAAGTCTCATTTTAACATCCTTTTACCTAACTTGTTTGCAAAATTGTAACTTTATGAACACACATTTAATTTGCCTTTGAATATTTTTCAGTTTTGATTAATACTTTCCACTTCAAAATCTTTTTACAGTCATGTATGCCAACAGTTGCCTTAAACTTTGAAAGCAGATCCTTCTGAGTTCCAAGTATGAAATTATTGGGTGTCATAACATATTTACACTAAAGAAATGCAACTAAATAAGAAGTAGCTTTATTATTTGGACTATTAATGACTGTTGCTTCATCTGTTAGTGCATCTTTTTTCTACAAAAAGAGTACAATTGTATTTAAAGTGTAACAGTATCAAGCATGTTATTATACTGGGTGCTAACTGACACAGTTCAATTAGGCTTTAGACAACTGTTATACTGTACATAAGTAGCTTTGAAACTTCCTCAGAAACCCTTTCTTCTGCAGGCTGTGCCAGGAACAATAAGAATTGAGTATGCTGAAACAGGAATATTTTGGAACAGCACCGGTGTGGGTGTAAAGCAAAAGTAAGAGGTTTTCAACAAATTCAGCACAAGTAGTTCACATAGAAATGAACAATTTGTTCCTGTAAATGTTCTTTCCATCTTGTTTTACTATTAAGCACAGTCAGGGACAACTGTTGGTATAAATTTTGATGATTATCATGAAACTTTGGCAGTGAAACCCAGTGAGAACGTACTATAGGAGAATGTCGCCCCTTCCAACTTTCTGGTCAACATTTAGAAGCAACTGGAAAAATATCAAAAAAAAAAAACGCCCACACTTTTACATACAATACAGCACAGGACAGCAGGATTTTGAGGATCTCACACTGCATATTCTTACCCATATTGCTCGTACTGAGTATTATGTGGTAGAACTTGTAGGCTCAAACTTTTAGTAAGCTCCACTAGGTGCCTATGACTACATGTAGAACAAAGTCTTTAATTTTATGATGAGTCTTCAGTATATGACTTCACAGCACTCCTAGCGATTTCAGATGTTTTGGAATTCAGCGACGCCCTCACAGAGGAAATAAATTTTTTTCTGAGGCTGCATTTTCACTACTACTTACACTAGATTTTTGCACTATCAGGTACTAATCTGATTTTGTTCAAATGTGGATATGCCATTGCATTACTGCTGAACTGGCCAGAACATGCAATAGAGCATTTATATCAGCTTTCTGCTCTTATAGGGATTTTATGTCAGCTGTAGGAGGAAAAATGATACCTGGTCCAGCAAAAAGTCAGTGGTACAAACATAAGAGTGATCTTACACCAGATGGGTGCTTTGCATCATGTGGCTGTGGCATTTCTAGTCCTATAGCAAGACCTCTGAAGCAAGATTTACTATATTGTCAAGCCATGGCCTGAGGGTTTTAAACAGCTTGATTAGAAGATTCATACTGTCAGATAATAGAATCTGTTGAATGCGACGAAAGGTTAGTATTTCACACAATGATTTGCAAACCTTCAGCTGAAAAGCTGAAATCCAGTAGGTTTGGGTTTTCTGTTCTTTTTTTTTTTTCCTTGGAGAAAGTGGATTGTATGTATTTTTTTGCCTCCAAATTTCAATAAGTCATTTGCAATCAATACCACAGTAACTTCTGTGCAACGTGGTACATCCTTTTCTAAGAAAGCAACAACACACTAGGTCATACTAAAATTGTTCCTAGTATGTCTAGAATAAGAATATGAAAAGCTTTATCTTCAAGGGGTACTTCTGGTGGAATAAGAGTTATAAATAAGGACAGATCTCTGAATGTTTTATATAAAGAAAATTGAATCTAGGAGCTGTAGTCCGGTATTTTCACCCCTTCACAAATGGCATGTTTCTGCTTCAAGACAAAAGTGGATCTCAGAAAAGGATATTCAAGTAGGGAGAATAATGATTCAGTCAGGTCCAGATAAAGACAGGATTGTTTCTAATGGGAAAATGCATGCTGTCTTTCAGGACTGACACTTGTCCACCACTAAACGTTCCTCCAACCCTGATTAGTGTGAGATGCTACCAGTTTCCTACAGAGGTAATAGACAGATGTTGCTAAAATAATTAACATACAGGAAAAAATTCCCAGGAGATTTTACCTCTATGGTCTTTTTTATTTTTATATTTGACATTTCTCCATGTTTTGGCAAGGCATTTAACAGAAGTATCAGGACAATAATTGAGACAGTAACCCTCTTTTTCTTTCTCCACCCCCCACAAAGTAATTTTTATAAACACAAATCTATCACATTTGACAATAATGCAAAGTGTGACTCCTATCAAGTGGCAGGGTATCAAATCTTTTTTTTGTTTTGTTCCCCTGCCTGTACTTGATTTTCTCTTTCTGCTTTACTTATAATGTAAAATATGCTATATATTTTGGAGACAAGTTCTTTGAGATACAACATAAAAACTAATGCTTTCTGATCTTTGACTAAATACATTATTTAGAAATATTTGTTTGACTTAGCAATTATCAACAGTTGTACTAAGTGTATTATTAAGGCCATGTCACAGTAGAGAGTCATACATTCAAAAGCAGATTCCCACCATAGAATGTTATTGTGTATTTTTTTCTGAAAGTCAACATCTTCATGAAAAAATCTGATTTTTATATAGGGTTTTCAACCATGTTTTGAAGATCCAGAGTTAGGCATGTTTGGGAATTGCAAACCTTAGGGCTGAGAGACCATCACAGTAAACAGTCTTGCTCTGTATGACAAACATAATGACAAGAGTATAGAGATATCACAAAATACAAACCAAATAGACCTTCACAGATCAAGCATTAAACTAAATAGAGGTGCAATAGTCTTTAGAAAAGTCAAATGCATCAGTCCAACTGTCTAATGAGCTGCCTGGTTGGCCAAGAATACCACTAGGAAAAGAAAAAAAAAAAAAAAGAAAAAATCAGACTTCAAAGAATCAGGAGGGTGTCTTCAACAAGTCAGAAATTGGTTTTTGACCTTTCTGACTCATGTAAGCTTTCAGGATTCCCACCTGTGGTTTCTTTTGTAAATGATTTGATGATAAAAAGATAATATTTTTTTCTTCTTTTGATTGCAAGAAACTCCTCCCTTTCTGTATTGGCTATAACACTGCTCAAGCCAGCTCTGTCCAGAATTGCCCTTTCAGGGACAGAAACAAGAACTCTTTCTACTGCATTTCTCTGCACTGCATTTCCTACCATATTAAGAGCCTGCATAATACAAATCTTCCCTGTAATTGTGCATGAATACATAGTTACTGTAAAATGAACATTAAAACTAGTTAGAGTTTTTTCTTTTTTATTTTATTGTATTAGACAAATTCAGCATGACTGATGGTTTGTTATTTAAAGAAATAAGACATGCCATCTCAAATGCACCATTAACTGAAGGTAGTATTTTCGAAAGGTAAGTTAAAGATTGGAGATTGCCATTTTTCACAGCTGGGACACAGGCTTGATTTTAGAAAGAGTTGTCATTCATGTCCCTTTGAAATGGACATTCCCAGTCTAAAAAAAAAAAAAACCACAAAAAGCACAAAAACCAAAAACCAAACCCCACCTAATATCTGTCCAGTTTCAAAATATTTGATTTAGCTTAAAAAAACAGCTTTTTTTTTTTTTTCCTTTAATGCAAAATGCCAATGAAAGCAAAACTCTGGATTAACCATCTTTGTATTCTGATTTTAATGACACAGAACATGTTAACTGAGTCTCCAAGAAATAACAAGGTATTCTGAGCAAAGGCTATGTGGTGCTCAGGTCAGAGGACCTGAATATGCTTAAGATGCTCAACACCTCACGAGAGGAAACATCTGGAAGTGTCCTGGTGTAGAATTAGATTAAAACATAAATTGGAAAGTAAATGCAGGCAATAAGGAACACCAGAACTTATATCCATTTGGAAAAAAATGACTGGATAAAAGATTGGAATCCATAACTGAGACAAAACTAGTGTACAACTTCTTAAAAACCCCACAGATTGCAAAGCCTTTTTTTTTTTTTTTTTTTTTCAGAATCCTCCATATATTATGAGAAGAAGGTAACCTTCTCCCTCAACCCGTGATACCCCTGTAAATAATCAAGAAGATTACTGCTTCCTTCTGTTTTTTAACTTTGATCCTGCTGAAAAACTCTGCAGGTCATCCAGATAGTACTAGTCATTGTGTACGAGAAGAAGCGCTTTTGAATTGGTATGTATAAGAAATGGAAAAAATGTTGATGATAGGACTTAAAGATCATACACAATATTGCTGAAAGTGTAAAACAAAGTAGTTAGAAGATTTTAAGAAGCTGTGAAAACAAAGAGTAAAAGACCTCAATTGTTAATTCTAGACAGCACTTTGTCTTTTTTCTCTAAAGTAACTCTACTCTTCAAAAAATGTAAATAATGTTTCCCTGTACTGTAAAGCTCTATATATTTTCGTGTTTTGCTAATACTTTCCTAGAAGAGTTCTTACTCCTTCTACCTATTGTACCTAAGTGGATTTATGAGGGAAACTCCTTTCTGTTAGCATTGCCCTGTATGTCTCCTGTGATGCAACTGCCCATGCATAGGTCTGCCCTTCCTCTCTTTTCTCATTTTCCCCCCAAACTTAGATTTCTGACCAACAGCTTCACTATAGCCTACCTCTCTATATTTTTGGTATACTGGGATTGCTAATTGTCAAGAAGATTCTGAAAGACCTCAGTGGGATACCAGTTCATCCCCATGATTTTACTGTGGATCCAAGACTCACTGGGTCATTCTGCCTGCAAGGATTTTCAAGGGGGAATTTACCGGCTGTTTGGGACACAAACACACTTGTCAACCCAAGGAAAGCTAATGAGAATTTGAGAAATATAGGATGAAGAAAAAATATTTCATAGCTGGACCCTTTTTAATATCTCTTTTGCAGCATTTTATTTATATTTTATAAAGAAGAGTACAATGGCTTAAAAAATGAAGAGTGTTTTTGAGGAATTTTATTTGTTATATAGAGAATTCATTATGCAAAAACTTCAGATTTGCTGAAAGGAAAAATCAAATACTTCTCTAAACTAAAGCGCTAAACTACTATGTTAACTATTAATAGGAAAATGCTTAAAGCAGGATGAGGAAGCTTTAAACTGAATATGGCCCCATAAACACGTCTCAGGATATTTCAGATATTTAAAAATGCCACCTCCTATTCAGTGTTTATGACTGTGACGTAGTATAGCACAAGTAGCTTCAGTGTTTTGTGAATAAGGCCAAATACAGCTCCCAACGTGGTCCACAGAAAAACTCCCACTTACATTACTGAGAGCAGAAGCAGGCAGCCCTAAATTAGTAATAGCTGATGTGTCATTAGATTTATCTTCTGCAGCCTAGGACCACTTCTATGTGGCGTGATTCATTGCAGGTTCCAACATAAATTATGGATCCAGGAGAAACTGGTAGTTACACATTGCAAGTTGCAATGACTGGAATTTGTGTTCTGCTTCTTGTTCTTTCTTTTAACTACAGACATCAGGTTAACAGTAAAAATATTGTTTAATTCCCCCTCTCCTTGTACACGTCTTATCAGCACCCAGTATTCCCTCCTCTATTTCAGAGAGGCTTTCTCCTGCATCTCACCTCTGTTCTGTAACAACCTAAAATTCAGAAATTAGATTATCCTTTCCTCAGTCTTGCCCTTTGCTCGGGTGCTGAGTTTTGTTACCCAAGTGTTGAATTCAACCCTAGAGCTGGCCAAGTTCAGTGCAGAATAAAGTGATTTCCATGTTCCTCACTATATGACTCACTGTGACAATAATGAAGCGTGGGTCTGTATGGTTTTCAGAGAGCTGACCTTGCATCAAAATCTGTTCTCATTAAGCAAAATTCCCAATGAAATTCAAAGAACAATTAATGACCACAGAATTTTGCCGAAAGCAGTAACCACTAAACTAAATGAGACAGTGTTGATTATGCAAATAAACAACCACCCTGGAAAGCTTGCCTATTGTCTAAAACAATGCATTTCTATTATTATTTATGTTATGATACTGATCAGAACTGGAGCCTTATTATGCTAGATGCTATACAAACAGAAATTACAGGATTGCAGTGTAATTTGATACAAGATGAAATAAGTAACAAACCACAGAAAGAGATCTCAAGTCTGAGGGAATTTTGTGCATATCCAGTTTATTCATTATCTAACAATATTTATAGTCATTACAATTTTGTCTTTAGTAATCGAAAGACTGCTTGATACTGAAAATAGCTAACTAAATCCTGGCAATTAAATTAAAAGCTTTGCCACGTGAAAGCTCTTGGTATTGAAAGCATATTTATTTCATTAAAGAAAAGATGAACTTTTTCTTGGACTGCTGAAGTAGGCAAATAACACATTTCAGTGAATTATACTTTCCCAGCAAAGTCTTTTGCAGAACTAGGTCTTGTACAAAGCCTTCAATTATTAGTTGTAAATTACGGCAGTGTGCACAATTGGAGATTACAGATACAGTGTCTCAAGAAACATACCACTGAAGGAACCAAAAAGCAGGGGAACACACAAGTTTCACCTTCAAAAGAAAGATTTAACCCTTATCATTATAAAAACCAGTGCAAAAGCCACTTCCTAAGTTTCAACATTATCTCCTCCCCTCCCTGGTTTGCCTATCCACCTATTTGCTTCTTTTAAAAATAATTTCTGTGTGTCTAGGAAGGGGAAACGGTTTGCTGTCTATACAACAGAAACAGTTGAATTGTCTCGGTTCAAACTGCTGTTACACGCACAAAGTAATCAGAAAAAACTATTTAGGAAACTACATTCCTGCAGATGTAAAAAGCTTACAATTCAGTCCCAAGATGAAGTCCACACCAGTGACAGAAACAGACAACCAAGTTTCCAGTAAGAAACACAACCCTTGAGTGATACTCATCACAACGGTAGGTCACACAAAAGGATCTTCAATCAGAAGAATAATTATAAAAAATGATAGCTTCCCTTTAAATTCTATGGCCCAGTAGGCCTGACCCTTAGTATATACAGCAAGCTCTGCCTTGCAGGAATCTTAAATTTTTTAGAAACACAATGGTCTAGGCTGAAATGTTGTAACAGGCCTTGAGCTTTCCTTCTAAAGCATCTGTATGCTATGTCTGGTCTGACTGTACTACACTCTGTCCAGTGATGGTGAATGCCCATCACACTGTACATTTTTGTTATGAATAGCACCCCAGTATTTTACTCAACAACACAGTACACATGAAAGGCCAGAGAACAGATTGGAGTTTCTCCCAGGAAATATTATATTCACACCTTCCTTTGTGCCAGGTGTTTTTATCTTTTTGTCAGCAAATACGATGAATGTATTTGGAGCTTAAACTACTTTTCATTCATCTCTCCTTTCCTTGGGTTCTATAATCACAGGCAGCAAGAAGTTGGGGAAATATGTATAGGGGCAAAAAAAACCCCAACAGGATTTAATTTTTCAAAGGATTCACTTTAGTGAATGACTGTTGTAAATGCATGTCCAGCAAAAACATTACAGTTTATTAATCTGTTATCCTCTAAGGATTTGTAACTTAAATCTCAAGGCTTCTTTTCCACTCATTTATTTTTTGGAAAGCCAATGAGATATTGTTATGTTTTTCCCTTCTCAGAAAAGGACCACTTTGTTAACTGTTTTAGGGTAAATTTCCAAAACAATTCATGGCAGGTACCTATACTAACCCAAACAAAAAAGTCTAAGATTAATTCATTAAGACAATGTGCATAAGGAAATGGAGTACAGAAACATATCTTGAAAGTCTACCTTTCCCTTCTACATTAAGCACCAATTTGGAGATGTAGCCCAGAGTACTCTTTCAAATGAAGGAGGCATCATATTCAATGTTTTCCCCCATATTAGAAGAATCAAGTTCTAAAGCATCTCAAAAATAGCCAACAAATAGCGATGCATGGCTCCTTTGCCTGCCGTAGGTTACCGTTCTACATGAGCAGCGTATCATCTTCCACCCATAGTGAACACTACATTAGAACTGAGCGTTCCTTGCATGATCAATTACTGCATAAAACCAAAATGACAGTAAATCCAAACAGTATTACAGTTTCATGTATTTTTATAGAAAACAAAGCTGATATGACTTTCCCATCTGAAATTATAGCCAATAATTATACAGTATAATACTGTTTACAACAAGTTGATCCATTGCATTGCGCTTGCTTTTCAATGGATTAAGCTAAATGATCAGTCATATACTAAGTTTTCAAATTCAGTCCCTCAACTTGTCTAGGAAAGGCTTGAAAAAAATTCAGGATTTTTCTCTATCATCGTTCCTCTCTAACATAGAAGCCTGTTATAAATAATTATGAAAATGTACACTATGAACTGTACTGGCATTCTCTTTTCTAGGTTTATGTTTATGTGTGTGGTAGAGAGGGGCTATGCAGAAAAAGAAGGCACTGGAAGCATTTCCTGCATGCCTGATCATTTCCTGCATCTCCTAATTCATTGCTACTCTCAAGTTCTCTCCACAGAACTTTGTTAGAGTCTTGAGACAACTATTTTAAAATCTATTGGTAGCAAATGTGAGTCCTGGAGCATTTTTAGCACTTGCTGATGGCACTTTTTCACTGTTTCTGAAATAATATAATCCATGTTACAGATAAAGTTTCCAAAGTTCATGCATAAATTACTTTCAATAACAGAAAGTTTAAAAGGAGAATGATAAGGTAAGTCTTCCACTTTTGCAGTTATTCATTCTGAAGAAGGCTCAACCAGAGACAAGGGAGGAATTCTTAGGGAAATGCATAGCTAGGATCACCTCTTCTTCAGCAAATGTCAGTGAAGGGAAAAGTTCAATGTCCAACCCTGGAAGAGAAGGTCCAATTTTGCTCTCACACACATACTACTGTAAAGTTGGAGATAGTCCAACCAAACCAAAATGGAGAGCACCTTATCGCAGACATACCAAGGCCAAAGTTTTTAATGGAAACGTACACGCATACATTAACACCATCACAAATAAAACAGTGTACCATATTATGCAGCAGGTAGGTTTAGTGCTATTTCAGTTTGTGCTTTGGACTCCACTTGCATTGAAATCAAACCTTCAGCTGATGCAGAAGATCTGTTTGCTTTTACAATAGTGTTTATCTATTTGATTAAAGAGTTCTTTCACATGGTCTCTAGACAAGGGAGTTAATACTTTAGTCATATGTCACACTATATCTTCAGCTAAAATGCTACTGCTGGTGTATTCCTGCTTCATTTTGCATAAACTGACATCATACACTGAAAAAGAAAGACGGCCAATGTGCTTCTCAGAAATCAAGTAGTCATAAGACTTTACCTGCCACTACTGATGTGCACATACACACACGTGTACACACATGCACACACACGCACATACACACACACACACAAAATAGGAAAAACGACTCAGCAATTGCAAGAGTCGCAATTTACCATGGAAGCCTCTACTTAATATTCTGCTTGATCTGCCAAGTTTATAGCCTGGCAAATCTGAATACAAATGTCAATGCAAATGAGGATTCATTATTCTTACATCGTCTTTGTGTTGAAGCTTAATGTAACTTGGTTCCTGTGGTTGCTCAGGGAATGTAGATTGCAAGACAGGAGGAAAAAAAAAAACCCTGACAAAAACCAGAGAAGCAAATAAGGAAGAGAAAAGTAACAGAAATGGAAATAAATAGAAAAAAATATGCTAAGGTTTCAGACCAGCAAAACATCAAACTACTACATTACATTCTCCCCTTATTTTCTCATACAAGGTACATTTGCTTACCATTATCAGCAGAGAAGGAGTTAACTAACCAAGACCAGTCTCCACAGAGTCAAAACAACAATCCTCCTTTTACTGATTATACAATATTGTGCCCATTGTAAAGTCAGTGCCCCATTTATCTGAAAATTTCAACGTTCTTTCATAATTATAGAGCTCATCGGCTGGTAGAACCTGTACATTTAGATCTGTAAGAAGATTATAAATGAATTTAAAACCACCCCACCAGTTCTGCTTCTTTCATTATAAATTACTGCTGAATAATTCAGAAACACGTTAAGAAAACTACAGTACGATTAATAAACTACACAATGAAAATCACAATAGTTTAAATCATACATTTATTGTCCCATTTATAGCCCATCACAAGCAAGGGTTGAAAAGCACCAAATTAGAGAAAACATGAAATGCTGCAAAATTATAATTAGATCCTCGGTGCCACAGTACATTGTTCTGATGAATCTTTTGTACGGCTAGCTTATGCTTACATATAAATACCTTCTCAGTAAATAAAAATGTACTGTAGGCTTGACTTTTAGAGAAGCTGTAAAGCTTAGCATATGCGATGATCCCAAAGTCAATGCTGTAAGGCTTGCTTCTTCATCCATAAATAAAGCACATTTGCATCCATTCAGTCAAATTAGCTCCATATGAAAAGGTGGTTATAATTAGCTCCTCTTTCAGGTTCACGGTTAAAACTCAAGCATGCCTGCCGTCTTGATTAAATCCACCATCGTCTTCCAATAGCTAGTGCTAATTCTTCCAAGGAAATATTCAGTTGAGGTGTTATTTTATTCTGCACTGCTGTTAGTTGTCTAATTTACGCCAAGTCCCTGCAGTGCTTTCCTTAAGCCATCCTCTTTGTCTTGCCTTTGAAATTTACCAAATCTTACAAGAAATCAATACTTAATTGATTATTCACTTTTCTGCAGCTTCAAACAGCAAGCACGCATAAGATCCTGGAGTAGTCACCCGATTTCCAATGCAGGAGGTTGCTTGGTGGCAGGGATCTGCAAGTATCCAACAGCAGGCATTCCACGGAGCTGTGCAGTGGTGTACAGTGCCAGCATCCAATAAAGAAAACGAAGATACTCTAACGAAGCAGGAAAAGTTCCCATGTGAGACAGATCCATATCAATGCTTTAAATAAAAAGCGGAGGCTCTGGCTTTCGGATAGAAGAGCACCATTCTCTTTGCAGCTATCCCTCTGTATTTTGCTTACCCTTTTCTTCCCATGGCACTGAAGTGGAATATCCAAAGTGCCACCGAACTCAGAGAACTCCACGCCGGAACGGGGGTGAGGCTCGTGCTGTACCTCTGACATAGAATAAGGATGGCAAGCACGTAACATTACGAAATGTAGGACAAATTCAGGCGAGAGAGAGAGAGGGAGAGCAAGAGACAGATGGCGGATCTGGCTAGGAGCCAAAGCCAGTGAAATGAATTACATTGCTGAATAACTGTACACCATTGATTCTGCCACTTGTTGCTGCATGGCAAAAAAGGGCCCTGACGTTGGCAGGAATCTCCTCGCGTGTCACGCATGCCGCAGACAACTTTGCGCACATAACTCACCACGCTGACAACGACACACTAAGGCAGGGAATGTCGTGTGTGTGTGTGCGCGTTTGAGTGCGTGGGGGAAAGTGCGTGCGTGTGCGTGAGGGAGAAAAAGAGAGAAAGCCGGAGTGCGTGTGGGGGGTGTGTGGGTATGTGCCTGCGTGCATGGTGTGTGTGTCTGTGCGCGCGCGCGCGCGTGTGGAGGGGAAAACAATCACTGCAATCCAGCCATTTTGTTTAATGAAGAATGGAAGGCTGGCATTCAGAGACGTGGTTATGTGCCGCATATTAATGTGTGCTCTGTAGACATCCTCCCCCTTTTTAAATGAGTGGCACAGGAACGAAGCCCTCTATAGAGCAGCCACCGTGGGAGCAGGAGCTCGCAAGGTAACATATCATCGCTAAACCTACGGACGTGGCACCCGGCGCTCCGCAGAAGAACAAGTTGCCGTCTGACGAGGAGGAAAAGCTGGTCCTGCGGTTACAATGTTTGGGTGTTTTCGAAAAGATAGCCAGGGTCGAAGCAGATTGTTCAATAAATGTTTCGTACCCAGGATGAAGGGAGACATTATGGGATGCCCAGGGGGCTTTGGAAATCAAATACAATGTTTGAGTAGCACAATTTGAGGTACATTATAAAAAAGCAATTTGAATTGCCAATGAGGCGACACATATCTGCATGCTAATTAGACCTGTGTCAAGCTTAGTCTGCCGGGTTGTGTTGATGGCTAGGAATGCGCCTGTAACTCTGCTGAGAGATTGTTTCTGCATAAATTATCAGCTTTGTCCTACTGATCATTTTCTGCAAACAAACATGAAATGTAAGATCAAAAGGCAATTCTGAAATTAAAATTATTGATTGATAAAGCCTAGATTTCAGAATCTAATTAGAGGAGGCACAAACAAAAGCTGATATTATTACAGATTGTGCCTGAGCTAGCAGCCAGATTGTGCAAGGCTTGTAATTTATCTTTGTTTATGCAGCCAGGATATTAAAAATGTAATTAAAATGGTAAAATGATCTGATCAGAAATAGCCACCTAGTGGCAAGTATATTATTTTAAATGGATTATAAAAGCATTGATCTGTGCAAATAAAAGCTTTTTTTCATGACAAACATAGCAGCTCATTGAAACTTGCTGAGCAATTTGTCTTTTGCTAATAAGTTGTCTTTTGTGTTTTGTTCCATAGATAAGCAACATCATTTATAACCCTCATTTGCACACTAATAAACATTCTGTTATTACAGGTGGTGTTGGGAACATCTTTCATAAATTATGGCATATGAAAATGGAAGGAACAAATAAACCCTTTTCTAGACATGCACTATATACATTTTGTAAAATTAGAATATTCCTCTGACAGCAGCAGAAGTTGTTTATTAACTCACTCTGTTGCTCTGTTTAAGCCATGAAACGGTAGAAACACTATCAATATGTAATTCAGTTTCTTGCCTATCTCGGTTACTTAAAAATGCTATACAAAACACAGTGGGCCCAATTTACTAAGTCTGTGCAGGTTCCGTTACTAAATTTCATGGTAATGAAGAGGTTTTTGTGATTTATACATTATTTTTACCCTCATTTAGCACCTTTCTAGAGTTGCCAGGTGGATTAAGCATTTAGAGAAGAGACTGTTTAACGGCACACAACATAAAAATGAGTTTTGAAATTTCTCTGCCATCATGAGCTATGGACAGTGAACGTGCCAAAGGAAGCTTTGTCATATGTTAATGAAGCTAGACTACAAAACACAAACTATAAAGAGTTTTTTTGAGAAAATATAGTCAGAAGCTTGTAAGTTCATGAGCATGAAACCACTGTGGAAATACTAAATTCCTTTTTAAGAAATTCACAATATAGGGTCCTGTCAGCGGCTCTGGGGTCTTTTGTTAGGTGCACTTAAAATGCCAGATTAAATATTAATATGTGGTTAGAGTTGTGCTATTTTGCAAGCCCTGAAACCCTATTAGTAAATCATGATCTGGTGACTGATGCAAGAAATTTCAAGGCACCAAGAGTGCAGATTGCCCATCAATCTGATGGATCACTAATTTTTAGTAAATCAGGCCCTTGGACTTTTAGCTGTAAGCAGATATATGTTTCATTGTGACGGGAAAAGCAGTCCAACTAACAGAGCAATTTTCTGCACTGAATGTGTACCGTAACAGGCAGAGTTGTTTTGCATATCAGTAAGTTATTTGAATACAAGTGTTCATTTAACAGGCTGTACATGAGTGATGCCGTTCTTGAAAAAAAAACACACCACATTTTAAGCTAGAAGAGAAAGCTATGTTATTTTTATAGAATAGTACTAGGATTTCAAAATGGATCCTCAGCATGGTAGAGCTGCAGAAGGACACCAAAGAAGAATGCCCAGGGAGAAGCAGTGTCACACCTTCCCAGCCCACCCAAGAAGCCGCATCCCTTCAATAGGATTTATCGCCCACTGACTCTAGGTCATATGTGCAAAGCTTTTAGGTGGGGTGAAGAAGTATTAGGAAGGATCCTGATGGATCAGGCAAAGGAAAATGGATTCCAAAAGAAGGAGCGTGAAAATACTGAAAATACTTTTAGCTAATAAGCTAATAAGCTACTGCTGTAAAGAAGAAAGATCCCCTCTGACACATGGCACACTTTGATATGTGGCTAAGTTCCAGCCTTCTGAGAAAAAAAAATCAAAAACAAACAAAAAAACCCGAAACCAAACCATACCTTCTTTATTTGCAATCTTTATTTTGTACAGATGAAGCGTGATTTCTAGTTCCTTATACTATGGATTTAAGCAACTGATTTAGGTATTTACTAATTACAGAGTTTCGTATATACAGATACTAACATAGCGTATATGCCTTCCATTTCATATATGTCCTTTTTACTTTCATAGCTCCTCTCACACTTTTTAGCAGTCTGCTGACACTCATACGGAAATCACTGTTAGAAAGAGACCTCTACACACCTCCTTTGCCAGTGGTGCCTGACCAACGCAGAAATACAGCTCTGAAAGGCTGATAAGTCTTGCATGTATCTGTACCTTTCTCAGGTCACCCTCTACAAAACACCTGTATAAACCGCTTAAAAGAAATCCCCCTAATCTTAATCTAAGATAAAATGCAATTAATAAATTCAAGTTTTATTGTTTAGCAGAAGGCTACAAACATAAGTCTTTAAAATCAATATATTGAAAGTACAACACACGGTATATTTTTTTTTTAAAGTACAGTGTGCAATAATTCAAGGCTTTCCCAAGCTGATGGACAGTCTAAGACAGAGAGATGAGGTAGTGTTATTTTTACACCAGGTGGTCATTTTTACTGTTTTGAAATACTAAATCATTTCTTTTATTTAAAGGAAGGGATCCAAATCAATAGGCCTTCTGGTATTGACATTGTGAAGTAATATGCAGCAACACCAACCATTCTGAAACATTCCAGCGGGCTTTTAACGTGAGCAAGAGTCTGCTGGGAGCACCCTCCCCGGCCGAGGCACATGGAGGGTGTTCTAATTTCCACTAAGCCCTGATCAATGGGCATTTATTACCACTTAGACAAATAGAAAGCCAGACTGTTTACAAGAAACCAAACCATCTTGGATATATGGCCCGCATCAGAAAGATACACAAATATTAAAAGTAAAGCAAAATAGTAAAACAATATGTGGAAGTCTGTTTAGCCTTCCTTTTCCACAAATCTAATGCTTTGCTACTAGATGCTGTGAAAATACAAATGCTGACAGAAGAAAGTTCACATGTATTTAATGACATTCCAGAGTAATGTACGGATCATTGTTTCTGAACTGTAGTTCCTATTGTGCTCCATGTCGTACTCGTGTGTTTACCAAATGTCAGAAACCTCCTTTACAGGCTATTAATACTATTGTGGTCCCTCCAACATGCGCACAAATACACCCACTCCTCTCACCACACACACTTTCTCAGTGTCTGTCAATATATTACAAAGTCTGCGTTTCATTACCATATCATATGGAGTATTGATTCCTGTTCCAAGCTAAATAATGTTGTTTTTTAAAAGATCTTTTACCCTTTAAGTGGGATTTGCTAACCGAACTGCAGACCGGTAACAAAGACGTATTATAGTATTTGATACCATATATACTTTGGCAAACACCAAACCCAGTAACTTAGGCAGAAATTTCAATGCTTAATTCAAGTTTTACAAACAGGAAAATTGTGCACAAGATCCAGTTACATACATTCCATGTTAAAAAGGGAAACATTCCTAATAGAGCCTTCAACATAATAAGATTCAGGCCTTAGCAGTAAAGAAAATGATTACAAGTTTTATTAGGCTTCAACTAGTTTCCATACCAGATCTAAAAAGTCACCTTGCACCTATATAAAGAGGATTATTTATGTAATTATCTGTACATGTGTCCTCATCAGCCACTGTATACAATCATTTCATGGCATTCAGATTCAGCACAAAAACATCAAGGCCTAAGTACAAATATTATTACTATAATGGGTTTTCATTTCTAGAGGTCATCAGGGGAAGGGATTAATTTCGCTTGCTTTATTGTACACACAGAACAGCACACAGGGTCATATTACAATGGCTCTATCTGGAAAATCACGTTCAGCTGTAATGAGAAAGGCACTTCTTAAAACAATTTTACAATTTTGGGTGTATTAGCTGTGTTTTATTTCATTTCTATACTGCTCTCCTTTATGCACATTTGTTTCAGATATTATTAATTGATTGTTAGTGATATTTACATTGATGATTTCAGGTGCCTTTTTTGATCTTTGACAACTGCTTGCTTTTCCTTTTCAAGATTCCTTTTATCAGCAGTGGTATGGAAACATTTTGTATCTCTGAGCTGCTATAGACATTTTTTTTCGGAATTATGTAGAGAACTTAAAATCTGTTAGCCATGGCAAAAGTACTCCAAATGCAATGTATTTCTTCACAGTTTCTGTATATCATACGTAAAATGGTCTCTGGCTAATAACTTACAGACACAGCTTTATTTTCCCTTTGCTTCCTCAGAGAGCATCTTGTTATGAGATATTATTTAAATTCTCAACTATGCTGCATGAAACTGATATTCTGCTACCCAAGGAACTTCATTCTCGCTCACATCAGATGATGTTGTGAAGCAGACATTGTATAGGCAGGGTCAGAGGTAGCAGGAAAAGATCACGTCACACAGCACCCAGAAATATACATCTGCACACAATATCTGTTTAATGAGTATGAAATTAACAGACATATTTTAGCCAGCAACAGATTATTTTTTAGTCCGTTTTCAACCAGTTTGAAAGCTGTGTGAGTGAAAGTTAAACTGAACCAAGACTGGCTGCAGAATCCCAATAGGACAAGTTAAGAAAAAGAGAAAATAAATTTTTAAATTAAATATGGAGAAAAGTGAGATGAAGAACAAAACCAGAAATTGAATAGAACCATTGAACAGAGACAAAAATACTAGAACTAAAATGAAGAAGGAGAAAAATTTAATGCCTATAGCATTTCTTATATGCCTTACAGAGTTTATTCACTTGCACAGGCAAAATTTTTTCTTTTTCTATGGTTGATAAAACCTAGATTTTGCTCAAGGTAGAAAACTTCTTTTCCCTAGGTTTCCTCGATAGGGATAAAAGAAGTCAAGTTTAAACTACTGGAAAAAAAAGATTGACCAACCTGAAGAAGTTCCCTGAATATTCCCAGTCTTAACATTCATATTCTTCTGACTTATTTTGTCTTGGCAAAGGAGCTGAGAAGCAGCAGTGTCTGGAGACATTATGATTTCAGAGGCCAAGACTATCCATAAACCTTACAAAACCACTGGAGAACTTCACAGAGCAACAGCATTATAGGCAAGATAAAACACATGCTTCCTTTCCCTAATGCATGCTCTTTCTGGCTCTGCAGATTGGCAATGAACTTGTTCTCTCAGACACTGTCTTTTTGGAGCGCTGAAGACTATTCTTGGCCCTTGAAAGATACATGCGCAAGCATGCTGGCCACTGAAATTATGAGCACAACTGAAGGAATGATATGTCCTTTCCCGTTCTAGCAAGGATGTCTCAGGGACTCTATTGACTCTCATGCATTGAGACTATTTCTCACTCTGACAAAGATCCATTAAACACGCAACAATTTTTTGGCCAGAATATAGCCGAAGAAAATTCTCATTGCTGTCTGAGAGTACACACTGTGAAAGAGGTACACAAACATGTACCTTGGGGGTATCTGCTTTCGGTCATAAGTGTAGTTCATTCAGAACTTGCAGCCTACATATTTGTCTCTACATTTTTGAGAAAATATGTAATAGAAGTACAGGTTTTGTGGAGCAACATAGGTTTAAGACTGTAAAGGCTTTGTGCATTCCTGTGCATAACATACATAGGAAGGAAAAGATGATAAATAATTTCATTCTGCATTCATGTAAAACAAAGTTAAAGGCCCAAATGTTGTTTAAACTTGCATAGAATAAATCCTGACATGAAAGTTAGTTATATTAATCCATTATAAAGAATCTCATGAACCCTCCCTTGCTTCTTCATCTAGATATATTTAATATCAAGAAAAGAAGTAAATACTGATACACTAGAAATAATTAATAAATGTAACCTTACTGCACAATATGCATTTTCCTTTACTGGAGTATTTATACACAATCACACACCTAAGCACACAGAGAGCATCCATATCACCCTTGCCTTTCTTGTTGCTTAAAATGTTCTTTAAAATTCAAGGCAAGTTTCTGTATAAATCAAAATCAAAAACATTTAAGATGCTAGTTGAATCAGAAAAAGAAATACGATACAAAGACGTGGAATTAGTCCAGAGGTTTTTAAAATATTTGTCTTTAAATATACCGGTTTTACAAGCCAAGGGGATTGGATTCCAGTGTTCTGGGCACTCAGAAAAGCCACTTCAAATTTAAAAGGTCTGATCCCACTTGACTCACTCTCTCTGAGTATAAAAGCATCCTGGCAACTGTCCTCAGCCTCACACTGAGGTCCCAGACACCATCACACTAAGTCACAGAGGAACACTCCTATGGGCTGGAAGCTACTGGTTCCCCAGTTGTTGATTCTTTTAAGCCAGGATCTTACTCTCCCCACCCCAGATGGTTATTATTCTTGGATGGGTGAGTGGAATTGTGTCCTTTCTTAACTAGGAGTTCTACACTTATTGCAGCTGTAAAGGACAGATTTATTTTTATCATCAAAACAAGAAATCCAAAAAAAGCTCCTGACCAGTTCTATCTGAACCGAGCCCTATGCAAGGAAGTCTATACAGAGCAAGGCTGTGAGGATGAATGATGTCCCAGTCCCCCCAGACTTGCTGGTTTAGTTTTCGTTGTGGCTACTCAGGAGGAGACACCAAGGCCAACTGGCACAGGACATCCCACACCCATACTACTATACTCTGTCACCCTCCTGAAAGGGTGGCTGCACTCAAAGTGTCTGTTAGAGATTTTCTCTGGCTCACACTAAATCCTGAACTACATCCAGGAATTAGTCAGCCAAAGGCTAGCTGGCACAGGCCAAAATCATGCTGAGGAACACACTAACACTGTAACAGCAGAAAGGGTAGTATTCCAAAGCTCAGGAATGTTCCTAGGCTCTGTTTAATTTTAAGCTATACATTCAGCTTGTAAGTCTTTCCATTAATGAAAGTGAGCTTTGGACTAGGTCCTTAGAGGGCCAGTGACATTTGAAGGATGGGAGAGGGAAACAATCAATTTAAATATGCATTTGCAAATTTACAAAATATTATAAACATGTAAGGTAGTGCATCTGTCTTCATCAGACTCTAAAGCTGTAAATACCAGATGTCATTTATAGATTAAATGATTTTCCTAAATCTAATTTTATATTAATACAAACCATTTGTCAATTCAACATGAAGGTTTCTATTTTAAACATTCAAAAGTCATGGAATGCAAATGTTAGGGTTATCCCAGTGATTCATTACACAAAACATAAATTAAGGTATAAACTGAATAGAAAAATAAGTTTTCCTGAGACGTGTTCAAACAGATATGTAACTGACCTGCTCATGGCATTTTCACCTCTGCTGGTTGTATAAGATCCCTCCTTTTGGGGAAAATCCTCTCAAAACCCCACAGCTCCAATAGTCTGCTCTGCACATAAAAAATTTTAACTGACTGTAAACAAAATTTCAGCATGTGTGAGAGGGCTTTCACATGTGAATTCATTAGGAAAAAAAAATTCATGCGCAGTTTAAGATGTACTTTTTCTGTTTCTGCTTACCTTCCAAAGCATGGAATGTTTAAATACTCTGGACCTTTATCTTCATTATTATTCAAAGACTGATCCTTTCAGAAGATCTTCAAAGTAACTGGCAAAGATAACAAGATTGTCAACAAGTATTTAAAGAAATTCAAGGAAACCATATGATCCTTAGATAAAAAGAAAGTTTTAAAAAGTAGCAAACACATGGCTGATTCGTTTTTTACCGTGCTTGAGGAGGATAAGATATCGCAGACGGTAATATTGTCAAAACAAATTTGAACACTTGTATTTGATGCTAGTGTTTAAAATGAGAAACTTTATAATGTCATTAGGTCTTTGATAAGATCTGCAAATCAGAAAATGTGATTATTTAAGAGCTGAATTTTGCCAACCTGTATTTCTCAGAATCCCTAATTCTGAGCTCCCAAAGGAATTGTAAATACAGCTGGCAATTAAAAAGGAATAACTCAGTTCAAAGTGACCCTTGTCATGTTCAGTCTGCATATTTGGAGCTTGACTAAGGCAGCTGAACTGTCAGGCATAAGGCCACCTCTGTCTCTGCCCCTGAGGCCGTCAGCTCCGTTGAGTAAAGTCTTCTATTTCTCTCTATTCTATGTTAAAGCAATTAGATACAGTAGCCTTCCTTACCACCAGGATTTTCCTTCTTCACTACTCAGCATCAACACTTCAAGAGCTCTCTCTTCTCTTGAGAACGACTCCTGACTTTGAAACCAGCCTAGACTCTTCATTTATTTTTTTCTCCATTTTTACCAGAAAGGACTTGTTTACTTACATGTGAGTACAGGACAGATACATGCAAAGAGCAATGCTTGCAACACGATCCCTAGGTAGGATTCAGCTATTTTAGCATACAGTGGCAGAAGAGTTCTTCTATTACAGCAGCTCCTTGACTTGAATAAGCTATTCTAGCAAAAACATCCACATTTTCTGGATTTTGCTAGCATAGTTATGGCAGGAGAAGGAACGCAATACAGGTAAATGTAAAGTGAAGACACAGGACAGAAAGCAGAACAAACAACAGAGTGACCTTCATAAGCATTAATGAAAGAGAGCCGCTGAGCTAAGCCTTGATTGCAATAGACTTGGAGTTACGAACAAAGTATTAATTTCTTAGTTTCCTGAGTACATGGAAACATATTTTCAACATTTATAATTACATTACTTGATGACAGTTATCAAAGTCTGTCACTGAAATTTGGAGTTAAGGATCTTTTGTTTGTCCTCACTGAAGCTGCAGTTTGATGAGGTGACTGTGTGTACTTACTGATAAATGGGATGAACACTCAGGACTTCAATATTTTTCAAAATAAACATATATTGCTTCTTTTTTAGTATTAGCATATTCTAATATTCGGAGTACTTACACAGGGCTTAGATGCCAGCAATGCATGTATTCAAGATTTAAGGTATTCTGTTCACTTTTTAAAATATGAAGCCAAGCATAACCAAGTTTTCGTGGCATAGATGTTTAACCTGAAAGATCTTTCCACAGGTCAAAAAATTTTAAAATCCCCAAAACCAAAAGCTGAAGCATAACAGCAAGAGACAGGAGAGGCATCTAAATATTTCTGCCTTGAAGAAGGAATGTCTTGTATGTCATACCCTTATATATGATCTATTCACTGCGTATAAATACTCTTTGATTTTTAAAATGCCTATATTAAAATACAACAGAAGATGCCAACATGAAATGAAGGTCTAAAGCACCACGTGCTTTAAAGAGTTATATAAATACCTTTATATTTTAATTCATGAAAATATAGTAACAGGAGATAATAAAACCTCATTAACGTACAATGCTTTGTATTGCATCTCAAATGACTTTCACAGCAAGAAGCTTGCCCTACGCATATCTAAGTGTCTGTGGTACTTCTAAGCAGAAGGAAGTATAAAATCAAATCATTCCTACCACATCATTACATAATTTATTCTCAATTATACCTTGTGAATGTTTTTAAATATTCAATTAAGATGCATTTGAATTTTGCCAAAGATTATTTCAGTTCTTATCACCTTTGAATGCCTGTTCAAAATGCTTACTGCTAAGGCATTAAATGTACCCTCCCATATTGTCACACTGACTGTAGGGTAAATGAGCCTACGATGACTTCTCCCTCCAGGGCTCGTAATATTAAATTAAAATCTAAAAGAAACAACAACATTGTTTTCATATAACCAGGGGCCTCTCCAAATATAAAATACATTTGCATAGTTTCAGACTCACTGAGGAGGAAGTAAGTTGACTTATTCACATAAAAGCTGCAGTGATGTGTTCTTATATTCTGTCAAGCTACAAATCTGAAAATTTGCCTAAAGGCAAATTGGATTTTATCTATCCATAGCATTAATATAAAACAAATCTACATAGTTTTTTTATTGATACTACAGTCTGGTTTTCTTACTTCTAAATTTAAACAACCTTTCATCTGACAGCACGTTGCAGATTTTTTTGCTTCTTGCTTCATCTATAGCTTAAGTACAATATCATCAGTGGACTTCTTACCTTTTAAAATGATACCTGCTTCTAATTAACAGCATTTCAACACAAAATTGCTCAAGAGTAACTAGACAGTGTTGATCCAAACCTTAAGTCATGACTTAAGTATGTATTGCATTGGAGGGTTTTCTTTTTTTTTTCCCCCCGAATAAGGACTGAAGAAGTGTTTGGGGTTTGTTTTGAAATTAATAGCTAGCAGTTTTCTTGTTCATTAGAAAAAGCTTTTTTTTAAAGTTTCCTCCATAAATTATCTGAATCCTTCCCTACCATGGCCAATGAATTAGAACCATGTTGTAACGTTGCATCATCTATATAGTTGTAAAATAGATTTAATGCAATCAAGAATAAATCATTGACAAATAAATTCAATAAACATGGTCTGAAGACTGAGTCTTGGCGGACATCACAGTCCATTTCAGCCAAGCCAGATTCCTTGCCCTGTACAACAAATCTGTATGCTCTTCTTGTTAAATAGTCATGAATCTGAGTTAAGTGACTTATCCTCAAGAGCATCATAGTCTTATCTCCTCAAATCAGCATTCTAGAGTCAATCAAATCAAATGCTTCTGTGAAAATTACAAAATACAGTGCCAGTACTTTGATTCTATCCAATGCCTGGTCACTGGCAATGTTACTGTTAAAATGCCAGATGCCAAAAAATATTCTTGGCACAGTCAGGAAGAAATGAAAGGCACAGATCTAAAGACTTGGGTTGAAATTCTGCCAACTGGAGGGATAGGAAGAGAAAAAAAGAAGATAGTTTTATTCTCTTACCTACTTATAACTAACTAAAATTTACTGAAATTACTGAAAATCAGCTCAGACATAGCCTTCTGGGAGCTGATTGCAACATCAGGCATCACCCAGATTAAGATGAAATTCTTCACATCGACCTTTACTTTGGCATAGCTAAAAATGAGTTCACTCTTTCTCTTTCAGAAAGTGTTTCAACATTCCTGACTGGCTGCCCTGAATGAGAAAGAACATCAATTCTCCTACCAGCTACCAGGGTGTTTTTTGCCTTGACTCTACTACAGAAAGGGTGAAGGCAATGCCTTTATCTTTCTCTTTGGCTGAAATCACAATCAGGTAAGTTTCTACTTGGCCAAACTGGGAAGAAAGGAAAGCAGAAATTTTTTATTCTGCACTGTAGGGAGTAGGCGGACTTTAGCTATAATTATCTAAGAGAATTCCAAGTAACTTTTCATAACATTTTTCATATTTCTCTAAGTTGCAGTTTAGATTTTTTTATTGCACATTAAACTATCTCACCTAGAAAATAATCGCTTGAAAATGATCCTTAGTTTGGGGGGTTATGTGTGCAGTAGTTCAACTACAGCTAAAGTGATCATTGGCAATTCTTAAAGCTGGAAGGCCTGACAAAAATGTGGATTCTACAGTATGCAAAAGAGGTTAAGAAAAATAACATTTATGGGTTATGTAAGTAGATTTCAGTAACTTTATTTTGAAAGAAGTAGTGTAATGGAGAAATCTACCTATATTGAAATCTCTGTCACTGAGAATGGAGGTTAATTTTGTCCCTTTACAGTATTTCAGTGATGCACTTTAAAAATCTATTTTGTTTTATATTTGGAGAGTTTTTTTAATCCCCTATCCTGAAAGTAATCAGAGCCCTAATCAATATCATTTTCATGGGAAAAAAACCACAAACAAACAAACAACCTTTTTTTTGTTTATCTGTTTTTAAAAGAAAAAAATGATTGTGGCAAAAGGTCTGAAAATGTCATCAAAGTTTACCTGAAAGCAGAATGTTCCCCTTCAGCTGTCTGAAAGGTCCTGGAAATCTATACATTACTTCTAACAGATCCACAAAGGAGTAACTAAGAAAATAAGAAAATAAGCTTTAGAAAATAAGCTGTGAACCTCATATGGGATTGAAAAATATAGCAAAAAGTTTGTAGTTCTATTCGATTATGAGGGGAGGATAGAAGGCAAGCAGGACATCTTAAGGTCTTAAACAGCAGTAGACATATTTGGGCAAATAAATTATGCAATCTTGTATAAAGACTCAAAATTCACAATAAGAGAGTTCACAAATTCACTTATTTAGAGGTTTGCTGTTTGAAGAAAGGCTTAGACAGTAACTAATGCCAAAATGTTTACTGTTAGTTTACTTTTTCATACTGACTCATTTTGCATTCTTCATCATGCACACCTGAAATTCGATCATAAGGTACGAAGATCTCATTCACTGTATATGGAGGTTGAGCACCTTGCTCAGTCTTTTGAATTCCTTTCTTAGAACAGGACATGTAACTTCATTCTTGTTGTTCTTCTGCTAAACAAAATAATATTTATGTCTTAGCTAGTCTTTAGAGGTAGAACATGGCTAGGGTGTAAGAGCACCTCCTAGCTTCTAGTTTGGATGATCCCTGTTCCCTCCTATTTTAGGATGAGACGTGGGAATCCAACACTGCAGCCTTTTCCCTTCTCTCTGGTTTTTCATGGGAAGGAAAATCAGGAGATTAGGCTTGATGGAAAATACCATAATTTCACCAGTCTGAACACAAATTTTGGACCTTAATATTTTTAAGTCCTTATTCTGTTTTTGTAATATACAGCTGTAAGACTGAAAACAAAGGCTAAGTAATAGGATTCTCATGTATGAATGTGTTTGACTTGTTATATTAATTATCTAATTAAAAACATTCAGAATCAATATTTAATGCTCTAAGCTAAAAAGCAAAGTGAAGCAAAATTTAACATATATTGGCAAATACTGAGTTGGAAAATAGCCACATGTGACTGAGTCTATCAGGTCTAAAGGGCCTGCAGCAGAAAGTCATGGCAACTTTTTATGGATTGGTTTGTGCTCTAAAATCTGTGTTCACATAACCTAACAAGACTGACAATGTATCAACGAACCCTCCAATATATTGCTATGTGTGAGTTTAAACCAAGCTTAAATAAAGTTAGGAAATTATCTGACTAATGATGAAAGTGAAAGTCCATAGTCTATGTAAACTTCTGATTTTCTTTATATGTACATTGTGGAAAGAAAATATAACGCTGACTCTCCAAGAGTGTGAACTTTTGGACCACAGCTTCTTTGTTAACACCTACTAGTTTGAGGAAGGGTAGTGGATCCACAGTTAAATTCGGGGTTTTGCCATGGCATTGAAATGCAGTATTCCACAGTCACAGTTCCTATGTTTTATATCTCTAAGTCCACTCAACTGAAATATACATTTTACCACCTCAGCAAAAGAAAAAATTTGGAGGTGACTGTGTGTAGTATCAAATATTACTATTACTTTTATAATGTATACTTTCAACCAGATACCATCCTCAGATATGAATTTGCAGCTGAGGCTACCTTATGAGAAAGCACAAACTGGATTTTTAAGGTTATAGAGTAATGCATTGCACATATATGAGGCTCAGATACAGCTGTTTTTTTTTTTTTTTACTTTGGATAATAATCACCAGTACAATGTTCTGTCCATAAAGGTCTGTTAAAAATTTACCAGGTTATGCTATTCATTATCATAGCCTTCCAAGAGAAAGCTCAAATGTTAAAATGCAGCTTGATGCATACTGGCAATATATCATTCTGTTCGAGTAAACACATATATTTTATTTTATTTTTTTAGATTAGTTTCATCTTGAAAATTACAAATTGGATTAGGAGGTTTGATATGATTGGAAAACAGATTGACAGTCTACTTAGCATTTTTATTAGTCGTGTAGATTATCTATAGGCTATAGATGACCTCAGTCAACTTAACATTCTTTAGGCAGCCAGACACAAGGCAACATCAGCCAATCATAAAAGCATGTACTTGATTATTAGGTCTCAAGATGTGTCAAATCAATACACTGTATCACCTTCAAGGCTAGACATAAGAAGGCGTCTGCATCTTTTGTAACTTAGGAGGCTGAAGAAAAAATGGCAAAATAAAAAACACAGCTTACATATGTTCTGTTTAATACAGGCAGCTATATTATTGTCATTTCAGGTTTTTGATATAATTATCACAATTTTTATTTTCTGAATCTCTTTGAAACTCAAAGAGACATAAATGTATTAAATGAAAACTTAAAAGGATCACACTGTTTGTACCATCTCTTTGTCATTACTACGTATATATCCAGCATTAAGTGGTCTCTTCTGCTTCTGATTGCAGCAAGAAATTGTCTAATATAATCATCGTACAGTAATACATCAAAGGATTGTTTTTAATCATGCTTAACTGATGCTATCGCACTTTGTGATCTAAAGTTTAAGGGAAAAATATGTAACACAGAGACCTATGGTTATGCTGTACTTGCACGATTTAAGTGCAATACCCACATCAGTGGCAACATAGGGAGGGAGCAATTCTTCAGAACAATTCCTTTTCTGCAATCGCTTGGTTCCTGGGTATTCATTATTCTACAGCTGGCCTTTACCACTTCTTGGCTATCAACTTCACCCTATTGTCTGCTGACCTTTCTATCACATTTACCTTATTTATGAAAACAGGGAACCAAGACACTCAATATTTTCTCTGATTAGCTCAAGCAAAGGAGTAGAAAGTGTAAAGTGTCATTAACTTCCATGAATCTGGACCCACGTTTACACAAGTTACTCAGAGCTAGAATCTACTTACTGTTCTGAAGCAGCATAATTCAAAATACAGTTCCTCCACAGGCTAGATGCTATTAAGCCTATCTCTTACAGTTACCAAGTCAGTGAAGAAGTAAAAATCTTTCTTTAAGATTACTTTGCAGGAATCTTTGCATGCTTTGTCTGCACCTACAGACTGGATCTCAAATGTTTCACCACAAAGAGTGCTTCCACGCAACCGTAGTATATTCCTTATGGATGAACTGCAACCTTGAAGCTGCAATAAAGATGAAAGAAGACACATCTGTCCCATAGTCATGGTCATAATATGAAAGGCTACTCTATCACACTATTAATAACTATGAACTTTGTTTTAGGTGACTTGTCAGATGTTTAAGTTATTTTCATGTAGATTTTTCCACTTAACCGATCAGAAGACATTTTTATGAGTTTGTTAACATTTTTCATTTCTAAAATTAAAATTGATTTGGAGGATAACATTGTGAACAGTATGTTCAGAAAAGTGGTAGACACCTTTATCATAGCAGATAATATTTCTAAGCATGCACAAAATGTTGTTCTGATCAAAATACTTGAATGAGAAAATATCTTCCTGATATATCTACACATATCTATATTGATCCAACAGACAGATATTTTCTTCCTGAAGTGATGGACCAAACCAAAGTCACCTGGAAGTAGTTTAAATAAGTGTTATTTATAAAGATAGTAAAAGACCAAGTGCAATAATACTTCATTCATTAACACAGGTTAAAAACTGGCTACACCTTTTCTTCAAAGGAAATTTATTCAGGACTTAAAATAATATTCTGAAAATGTTTCTTCTTGTCAAAACACAGTCTATCTTCTTCCTTTCTAGTGGATTCTTACCAGTGGAAGCAAGAATCCTTAATATTCAGAAACATTTTTAAAACCTGTCCACCAAAGACCTGTGGAGACTGAAGTTCCAACATGCTTAATATCCCAGCCAGTGTCGTGGTTTAGCCCCAGTCAGCGACCAAGCACCACGCAGCCGCTCGCTCACTCCCCCCTGGTGGGAAGGGGGAGAGAATCGGAAGAGTAAAAGTGAGGTAACTCATAGTTTGAGATAAAGACAGTTTAATAGGTAAAACAAAAGCTGCGCACAGAAGCAAAGCAAAACAAGGAATTCATTCACTACTTCCCATGGGCAGGCAGGTGTTCAGCCATCTCCAGGAAAGCAGGGCTCCATCACACATAGCGGTTACTTGGGAAGACAAACACCATCACTCCCAATGTCCCCCCTTCCTTCTTCTTCCCCAGCTTTATATACTGAGCATGACGTCATATGGTATGGGATATCCCTTTGGTCAGTTGGGGTCAGCTGTCCTGGCTGTGCCCCCTCCTGGTTTCTTGTGCACCCGGCAGAGCACGGGGAGCTGAAAAAGTCCTTGACCAGTGTAAGTGCTACTTAGCAACAACTAAAACATCTCCACATTATCACCACTGTTTCCAGCAAAAATCCAAAACATAGTCCCATACCAGCTACTACAAAGAAATTTAACTCTATCCCAGCTGAAACCAGGACAGCCAGATATTTTTGGAATTTGTTTGTTTGTTTTATGGAACACTACCGGAATTACAGCACATGAGTGATTTTTTTCTGCTTAAGCCATTCAGTTATGCCTTTCGTAACAATGCTGGAGCTGAGGTGGCTTTGTACATAACGTACCACTCTTTGAAAAACCTATGCAAGTCAACATTAATTTTTTTCTTTTTGTTTGGCATATAGATTCTCAAACTTTAAAATAGCACAACTTTTATTCCTAACAGAATTAACTGTTATTCTGCAACATGGTGTTTGAGAAATGTTTTTTCCTCCTCCTGCTTAATTAAGTCCCGTAACTCCTAATTAACACTTCCTAAAGCTTTAGTTTGTCTAAGGTAGTAAGCCGTAGAATTTCAAGGGTAATAGGTGCGATGCTAATTGAATGGATAGTTACAAATGAGTTGCTAAGGGATTAGCCCAAGAAAAGCTAAATATGTTTAGGAAGGTTTTGTGGTAGTTTTCTATACAGAAAGATCCAATGAATCTTAACTGGCTAGAAACTGAAAATCAAGCAAAAATGAACTTTACACCTGGCTCTTACTAAGGTATATTTCTTCATCCTTCCTTCTCACTGACTTTACTGGAAAAGCAAACAGATTTGCCATAATTAAGTAGATTTACAAACATGAGGTTTAACTTCTGCAACCCTTAGTGAATCTTGTTGCCTGATTTACTCTGGCTAAAGCTAAAGAAAAGTGAGATATGAGAGACTAGAACTTTCTTTCCTCTGTTGAATACAGATTTCTTCTAACAAGCCACCCTGTTCTTTGTTACAAGTCTTAAGATAATTTCTCTTTGCTTCCTGCTACCAAGAAGTATATAAATATATGTATATACACTGAAAGAGATTGGTTTTTCAGAGACACCCTGAACAGCAATCTGCCATGTTGGACTGGGCAGTTTGTTGTTAATCTCGCAGCATACATTTCAAGCATCCTACAGAAACGCACAGAAGTATGTGGCATAGCAAAACTTGTCTAGTGCACAGATTTAAAGGTCCATACCCCTGGAAAAGTCTTACTGTACTGAAGATCATTCCAGTTATTTAATTACTGGTAAATGTCCTAAAACAAATCCCTGTGTCATTGCATAATCATATATAATATTTAATCTTTTTTTAAATTCCTTGTCCTTAAGTTCTCCTGATTAATGTTCTGTTGGATATCTGAATTACTGCCCTGGATTCAGGCTTCTTTATGTTCCATTTTATGAAAGATATTATATAAATGGCTTTATTAGAAATCTAAAAACACCTAAATTCTACATCCCTTTGCACTGTCACTTTTGGTTTTCTCCTCTGTCAGACTTCTTCACAATACTTCAAATTAATTGATTTTTGCATTTGAATATTAATGTGTTGCATTAATATGCTATTGCAAACTACTTTACTGTACTTGGAAGTGAACACATTAGTTTTGGTGACTTATGTAAGAGCTTGTATTTCCCCTATCCCATTTCCCCTTCTTCCTGGTGCTGTTGATAACAAAGTCAGTTAGTCAAAGACCAAGGCTAATTTGGCCTGACTGGTGTTCGATGAGACAACCTGTTTTTTTCTGGTGGGCTCCTGGCTTAGCTTCTTCTTCCACCAATTTAATTTCTGATCAATGACCCTAGTTTCTTTTTTTTAAAATATTTTTTTAGTAAGAAGACCACAATAAGTTTTCCCCAAAGCCTTCTCTTCTGAAGGTTAAACAACCTCATCTCAGCCTTTCTTCATGTGAGTGGTGTTCCAGCACTCTAACCTTTTTTGTGGCCCTCCCCTGGACTTGTTCTAATAGATTGATGTCTTTTTTTGCACTGGGGGTTCTAAAGCTGGGTGCAGTACTCCAGCTAGGGTCTTACAAGAGTGGAGTACACGGGGAGAATCACCTGCCTCAACCTGCTGGCCACTTTTCTTTTCCTGTAGCCTAGGGTATGCTTGGCTTTCTGGGCTGCAAGATCCCAGACTTGAGCTGGCTCAAGTCTAGTTTTTCATCTACCATTAACCCAAAGTCCTCTGTAGGGCTGCCCTCAAGCCATTCATCCCTGCTTGTAATGATAGTTGTGATTGTCCCAGGCCAGGTGCAAGACTGTGTGCTTGGCTTTGTTAAACTTCATGAGGTTTACCTGGGCTCACTTCTCAAGCCTGTCAAGGTCAGCTCGGTGTCATCCACAAACTGAGTCATCTGAAGGTAATAGTACGGTAGACTTAACACTGAATAAAAATGTCTTGAAGATACTGTATGACCTATGATGAATACTGTTGGGAAGAAATGAACTGTTTTCTCACTATGCCCCTATCTTTCACAGCCTGTCCCATAAGCCCCTGGGAGACCTGAAGACCCACAAATTTTCAGACATACCTCCTGTTTCTTTCATACTTAACTAATACATTATTTGTTTTTTAGTCTTGCATATATGATGGGGTTTTTTTGTCTCCTTGGCTCTTTCATTCTGTTTTAAATGTTTGTCTGACACAATTTATTATTATTTCTACTGGGTCAACAAAGATAGGGTTTCCAGCTTGGCTCAAGTAATCTTGCAGATTTTGCCATTTACAAATACTGACTTTTATCTTACTTCTTCTGCTGAAGTAAGTTAAGCTCTCCATAATTCTGTTATAACACAGTCAACATATGTCTATCCTGAGTCAAAATTTAATTTTTCCCATGTTTGATATTAGGGTCATTTTGACTAGTTATGCTATTAAAAGAAACAATAAAAACCCAGTGAAAAATCCTTTCTGTAATTTGATGTCACAGTATTTGTTTTTGGTTTGAGTCTTATTCCGGCAATTTTGAAATAATTTGTGTTGTAGTCACTTCTGCTTAGTAGCCCCAATATTTTCAAACAATTCCTGTATATTATCACTCCCAGTTTTTCTCCTCCTGTGTAGTTTTCGAATTCATAATCCTAGAAAGAAATGGTTTAAAGAATCACACATTTTTAAACCTGGATTGTTGAGGCACCGTACTCATTTAAGTGAATCAGATTGTTATTACTATTTATCAGAAATAGTGATTAATAGTAATATAAAATTAGTTTTGAGCTTCTTTATTCCTAAGCATTAAATACTATTTTCCTAACAATAAAGTGAGTAATGCAATACGCCCGCTTACATTTAACTTTTTGAACTAACCTTTAAATATACAGATTTTCATCGTTGGAACCCCCTTCACCAGAACCTTTTCTTGCCTTATATTTCAAGCAGTATTTTGGGAGGAAGACTCTCTTTCCTTTTTCTGATTTCTCTCAACTACACAGCATAATTCATTCTTTTGCTGCCATGTTGTTCCAGTAGTCATGGTAATTAGTAATTGTTGTTACCTTCCATCGCTTTGTTCTTTGTTCCCCACTATACCACATTTCAGCTCACCTTTCTGTTTTATTATTTATTTATTGCCTATACTGAAAGCAAAAAGTAAGACCTCCACCCCCTATCTTTGAAGTATTCTGCCTGGTTCTGGGTTGGAACCCGCGTTGTACACTCATGCAATTGGGAACACCTCCTTAATTTCATTAACAAAGCTCTGGCCTCTTCAGCCTTGATCATAGATATTACACCTGCCTCAGCCTCTAACGGTGTCTGCCTCTGGCAAAAGGGAACACTTTAGAATGTCTTCCTATTACTGTACATACTTTGAAATGAATTTTTATGGTTTTCCTAACAAAGGCAAAGGCAAACTTTTATTAGTTGAAGATATTATGTCAGCATGATGATATCCTTATAAGGAAATAGATTTATAATCTGCAAAAAATATCAGTGTCACTGCTATTCTATAGTAAGCATAAGGAATGCTAGAATGGATTAAGGAGTTTATTCCAATTAAAAATAACTTTAGCGTCAGTTGCTTTATGGCTAGGCTTTAAAGTATTCTGGGATACAAGTATTATGGATGGAGAACAAAATACATTTTAAAGTGTTATTCAGTATAATATCCCTTTATTACTGAGTTTTAACATTTGAAATGCAGTTTTTGGCTGATAGAGATGCTGTAGAAGCCAAGTTCTTTCAAACGGATTTCAGATAGGCAGAGGCCAAAATCCTTCATGAGTTGCTACAGACATTAAAAAGTTTTTCAAGCAGCTTCCTTATTTATAGCTCTCAGACACTTTATCATGTTGCTGTTTTTTTTAATGTACAATAATTAATGAGCATATTTATCATTCCATGTGGGAAAATAAGCAATTACAGACTGAGATGTAGGAAGAAGGATACATAGTAATCTAAGAATTTCCACCTATCATCTCAGCTTCATAGGGAACTGAATGGACACTGCATAAGCAAGCAATGTTGTTTCAAAGTCCTATTAATATTTTAGAAGTCTTAAGAATTAATGAATTCTCTTACAGTGAGTGTCATCTTCCTTTCTTCTGCAGTATTGATACATATAGCCATTATGCTGAGGGTTTTGCTGGGAGTATTTATATGCTAAGGAGGGACTTTTCAAAAGGTACATGCAAAATAAAACCCTGAGAAAGCCTCTTCCTTTTGCTTGTTCCTTTCCCATGTTCTATTTTAAGAGGATCGAAAAATGTCTAAATATGTTATTAATTAAATTGATTAGATTTTTAAAATTTATTTTATCACAATCTCACATCAGCAAATCTTATTAAATTGCAAGATTTTGATAGTTCAAATTATTATTGTTAAAAATATTTTTTATGTTAGGTACTGTGAGTAGCACCATTACTATTTAGGCATATATATTTTTATTAACACATGCTGGGGCAGTTCTACTTGGTTTAAAAATACAGCGGAGGTTTTTTGCTCCACAACTGTTAAAAGAAACTTGAAATCAATTTTATTCTATGTGGAAAATGTATATCCCTTGACATTTAACTTAAGACATAGCCAGTAAGTTCACATTCATGTGACAGCACAGTTCCAGTTGATGAAAACAATGTATTCCTTGTGTCATTGTAAATTTGATAAAAATCTGAGCATAATAATAATAAAAAAAAGGGAGGTGTGTTCCTGCAAGCACTAACAAAGGTTTCCTGTTCCTTTTTCAAGACTTTTTTTCTTCATTCAATTAATGGAATTCTAATATTTTTACTCTATAGTTCTTATTAGTGTTTAGGGTAGTGGTTGTGGAATAAAACCAAAACCAAATAAAAAACATTTCAGAAGGAAATGAATCATGGATATTTCAGTCTGATATATTTATAACACCTGTGCCATGCCAATATGCCTTGTAAATTAGAATAGATCAGTAAACACAATCAAAAAAACAAATGGATGCTCATTTGAAGTACTTAAGACACGGAAGTAACCTGATTTTGAGGTATGTTATGCAACTATGACCTAATTTAGCCAACAGCAGCAATGGGCATTCTGTATCTTTGATGATCAGGCCACATGAAAACACAAAACAAGACAGAACAACAAGTTATACATGAAAAATCAAAAGGAACAACAGGAATAATTCAGTATGAAAGTAGAGATTTTAATAGAAGACAAGATTGTCCCATTTTTTACAATGAGCACTATTTAAAAATTCCACCTGTAGGCCAAATCAGTCTCCTATGATCCTGTTAGGTTTGACACTCAAACATTACTTTAGGATTTTGCTTAGAACAAAAGAATAAAAGCAATTTTAATCACTCTTCTTCTTTTTAATCAGTGCAACATGCGTTTCATGAACAATTTATGGCACTCGACAAAAACATGGGACTTCTTTCAGATTTGTGAAAAACAAAAGAAAAAGGTATCCTAAAAGAGAGCACCATCACTATGGATAGAAAACAGGCAGAATATGGTAGGATATGAGCAGGCATAATTGCATGCTTTGATATTTATGATGAAAGACCTGAGCTGAAAGAAAAATGACAAAAATGCTATCTTAGCCTTTTATGAAACAAAGAAAACCTGAAGGTCGTGCAATAGTAATTTTCATCATTCCTTCCAAAGCCTTGGCAAGCTTTGAAAATTCATATGTAATAGCAGCTAGCTTTTCTAAGTGAAAGTGCTTTGAAATCATCTTGGGATATACAAAATATAAAAGAAACCTTCATTTTTCAACTGCAACAAAAGCAAAATTATATTTCAGAACATTAAGCTGACTATTTTAAATTATGTTGTCTAAGCTCTAGAAAAATCTTTCATTACATTGTACAATTAATTTACTTAAACTCAGAATGCTGTGCTGTATATATTAATTTTAAAAGAAATTACTTCTGTAAATTAGGAAAAAAGCTCTTAAAAATTACAATTTATTCACTAAAATACAGCAAAACATGTCTGGCAAAATCCACTGACAAGCACAAGAACTGCAAGCTTAGAATATAGAATAAAAAAGGATATTTACTGTGATATTTCTACAGCTGCATAGCATGCTGAATTTCATTTCAATCCAAATTTCTATATGTACAAAGTAAATGGTTAAAGATACCTGCAATCTCAAATTCAGGACACCTAAATTGTCTTTAAAGTAGAAGTATATTCTATGTAATAATATTAATTTCTCATCCTCTGAATGGGGGGGATTTATTTTACCAGTAAATAATTTTCTCGGAGTTTCTGCAGTTGTTTAGACTGTTGGGTCTTTTTTCTGTTTGTCCCTGAAATAGAGGTTGAACACTTTTTTAAGCTGTAATTTGACCTCAATGCCTCCTTTCTCCAATTGAGACTGAATCCCCAGCAGCAGAAGAAAATATGAAAAAATAACCACCTCAGGGAGAAAAATAAAATTCAATAGTTCGAAACTATACCAAACTTCAGGAAAAAAAAGTAGTATCTCAATGAAAAAGCAAAAGGAAAGCTATCTACACTTCTCATTTTCCTTAAGTATTACCCATTCTGCATAAATCTCCTGATTTTTTAACTTTTTTTTTCTTAGTGGAGTTTTAGGAAGTTTGCTTTATAAGAACATGGAAAGGCACAAAATTTGCATTTAGTAACCCAAACAAATTAAGCATCCTGCTGCCCTTCCTAGCAAAGTCAGAAAATTTATTAGTTCAAATAAAATAATTTTTTAGAGGTGACAAAAGCAAAGTAGAAGCCTTTATCATGTCCGGGTTTTTTCCTTCTTTTTGGAAAGGCTCTTTATATGTTCCCCTCTAGACTATCATTATTTGCACATGTGGGCAAAGCAGTCCTGCATTGTAGAGCATCCAACTGCTCCTTTACTTCTCCAGTATTTCCTGGCCATATGGATGAATACTGTTTAGTTTTAAGACATTCACTTTTATACTTTTTCCTTTAATGTAATTTAGCCTTTCAGAACTCAGAGGCGACATATTAGAAATTTTCTGTTCTACTTAATGTTAGGCAGAAACCCACACTGTTCTTGGATGGGTACAACTGCAGAATTGGATGTGCAGGATGAACAACAAAGTGCAACTTAGATCCTTGCACTAAACCACCAAGAAAGAATTTTTGCTAGTGAAGAATGGAGGAATGTTGCAAAAATTAGGTTTAAAAATGGGGCCTTTGATGGCATTCTGTGGGTTTTAATGTTCAGATCGTGAAACAATTAGTTAGGTTCAACACCTTAAAGCAGTGAGACAGATCCAAATTCTTATCTTGGCAATACTACATATAGATTACTAGAATTTGAGTCAGA
Source organism: Phalacrocorax aristotelis (assembly GCF_949628215.1). NCBI lineage: Eukaryota > Metazoa > Chordata > Aves > Suliformes > Phalacrocoracidae > Phalacrocorax > Phalacrocorax aristotelis. The sequence goes on along the minus strand of NC_134277.1, from coordinate 134,350,660 downwards.
AACAAGACCTATTTTTTGCTTGGTATTAGAACTGATATTTTAGGCATGTAAAACCAAAAAATGAGGAGCCAAACAGCATTTCAAGGAGCAAAAAAAATACATGAAGGTATCCAATGCTCTTTGATGACAATAAATATACAGCCTGACAGTATTAGAAAGTTAAGACAAGTCTCTGAACCCTCAGATAGAAAAAGGTACTTAGATATCAGCTCAGTGGCACAGGTGGATGAGACTTGCTCTTTTAAGTGTGAAGGTGCCATGTTTTCATTCTCAGCATCTCGGGAGAATTTTAGGTCTTGACCACCTTCTGGAAGACAAAGGCTTTTTTGGTAGCTGTGGAGGTGTGACTTCTGCCATTATCTTGTTTACCTTTTCTTGTCACTGTGTTGAGAAGAGGGAGGAGCAGCTCCCCTTAGGAATCAGCCTGCCTCCTTTGTCTCAGAGTTTTCTATCAATCTAGACTTTTCAGAGGAAGTCATATCATTACGATTATGCAACCTTTAAACCTTCAGAAAGTATTATATTAGCACTGACAGGTTGTTAGAAAGCTTATCTTCTAAGTGTATGATTAGGAATTGAGACAATTTGTTATTCTTACGATTGTTAATGAATATGCTTTTAGTGCTACCATTTATAGTTGTAGTTGTGCTGATTCCTATATTGGTACTAGCTAGGGTTTAGAAGATAGTACTCCTTTGTATTAGAAACTATAAATATACTAATATTCTGAAGAGCTTATCAGTGAAATACAAGACTACTAACAAAAAGTGGCTACAATAAATGGACTGGAGGAGCACAGTCGAGTGAATAGATGTCATTTAAAAGTCTCTCCCAATATAGAGCTCCTGAACTGTCCTCTGGAGGCAGTTGTTTCTCTTCATTGGTTACACTACATCACAGAAGCTTACAATATGTCACTCCTAACCACTGGAATCATAGTAGAATAAAATCTTACAGAGGTTAGGTAAGGATGTAATGTTTTCACTAACATGACACTTTACTACTTGAATATATTCTCTGAATATATTCAATACTTGTAAGAGTACCACAGCCTTCTGTGTTCCTGTGTGAGCTAATATGGATTCCATAGCACAAGATGTTTCTGATAAATAGAGATATTTCTTTTAGCTTTTACTGCATGAAACTGGCCCTGTCCTTGCTCTACTCTTCTTTTTGCTCTACTAAGGAAAAGCAGCTAGGTAATTTTTGGGATACTTAGTGGCCATAACCAGCTACTGCTGAAGCTCACTGCCATTCCCGGCTGTGACGTCCATCTCCTACTGCTGTGCACAAGCTGGTGCTGGGCACTGTGGAGAGTTTGTTCTGGCAACCACCCTCTGACTTTCCGCTGGAATTTACTACAGCCCATGGTCAACAATAATTGAATAGCCACAGTTAGGCATTCTGTGTTCTTTGGCTTCCCTCAGATGTGTGTTCTTTTCACACATGCACACATAAAAAATCTCATAATTTTTTCCTCAGAAATGACCAAAACTGAATTGTACTGAAGGTCGGTCAACACTGCATCATTGCCTCAGTGCGACACTTAGAGAAAGATTCTGATCTTTTCTTTACCAGTTTATATTTACATAGGTATTATATATTCAGATGGGATCTTCTGGAATCTGCCAAAATTCTCAGGCATCACACTTTTGGAAGTTAAACTTAAGGGGTGACCCTGTCTACATTTTCAGCTACCTAATTACCTTAAATGATCTTCTTTAGTAGTTCCCTAAAGAAAATATCCTTTATCCCTTGACACAGAACTAGAAGCTAATAGACACTTTAGCCACCCCGGGTTTCTGGAGAATACCAATATGGATGAGAGAAGATCTGCAGAATAGGGCTCCTAAGGCTTAGAAGACGCTGGCAGTAAAATTACCACTTAGGATTTATCCTAAATAAGTTTAGGATGAATCACCTAAGGTTACCTTAGCCACCCTCTATATTCAATGAAAAGAAATAAGCATCTCCAAAGGGCAGTTCAGTTCACTTAAGAATCAAGCACTCAGAAGGTGCTTATCTCCCACCATTGATTATTTCTGTGCCTAGAGTGACTCGGGTACTAATTTAGTAACCACAGTTAGATGAATACAATTAGGTTTTAATCTCCTATTTAAAAGATTTTTTTTCCCCTAAATGCATTGATACAACTGCTACTATTCTTGGGGAAATAAAAACTTAGGTGATCTTTTTTGGGTGTATCTATGTTACTCTTATATAGACAACAAAAGAAAAGGACATTGCTATTTTGTTACCTCAGAAAAGTTGAGTCCTGAATTAAATATTTGAAAAAGGGGTGATTAAGATAAATATTTGACTTGGTTTAGAGCATCTTTCAAACACTACATAACTATTACATGATTATGATCCCACAGGGCCTAAAGAGAGACTAAATAACTCCTCATAATTTTTCAAATCAGAGACTATTCACAAGGTGGGGTTGGGAAGAGGAAGCCTGTGGAGAGAGCTATGAAAGAAAAATCCAATACAAGTTTTAAAAGGAAGAACTCTACTGTTTTGTTACAAAAAAGAGAGGACAAAAAAGGTCGATAGGTACAGTTTAATTATTACAGAGACCCACCTTTCTGTATTAATGGGTTGGTCAAAAAGCCCAACAACAACAGAACAAAGCAAAATAATAAATAAAACCAACCAGACATCCTTTCCAGCATTGAAAAAAAAAAAAAAGGTAGCACTGCTGAGAATTCTTGGTTGTTTACAAACTCAACATTCAAATGTTTTCATCAAAAGCTTATTTCAGGCAGCAAATGAAGTAATCTTTTTGGAAAGTAATAGGATTTTATTCTCATGAGATTCCCCCACAGAGAGGTGGCCACTTCCTTAAATCAGTCAGTCAGGTATGATGATACCTCAAATCCCAACTGCTTGAAGCAAATAAATAATAAATGAAGATGGTATTTGAGTCTGAAAAATCATCCAAGAGGTCGAGATCCTTCCTTTTGGTGAACTCTGTAAGATGTGTAGTGTGGAAGCAGAAGCTAAAGGTTAGGAGCTTGACCATGCACTGCACTTCGGCTTGTAAGCTCAAAAGTGGCTACTAACCATGAACCAAACACACCACTGAAGGCTGGGTTTTTTGTGTTTCTTTTTTCTCCCTTCATTCCTTATAGTCTAAGGTTTGCTTTCACTCCAGGGGAGTAGAGAGTCAGAAAATGCAGGAAAGAAAAGTTAGCATTCTTTCTGAGCACAAACCTGCTGCTAAGCTGGTATTTTGTATTGATTTTTCCTGAAGCCTGTAATCTTGAAAGCTTGTAACAGAGGATGAGGTAAATATCATTTTATTTGCTCAAATAGGTTTAGATTAGATTGAGATGAAAAACTAGGGACAGGCCAAATTAGGACTGAAAGCAGCAATTACAGATTATTGTTTCCAGCAGTAACTAGAATAGGTTGTTTCACTGATAAAAAGGCTGGCTGAAAGAAAGAATAGGTGATTTTCCTTAGAGCCTTAAAACAATATCAAGAAAGAATAGACAAGGAAAATATAAACAGAAATTCATAACAAATTTTTTATGTTGCATGTTAAAAAAGTCAGGCTACCTGTAGAGTAAATTAGCATGTGAATTATTGAACTGTGCTTAAAATGCACAGCTTAACAATATATCCTCAGAATACATACTTCTGAATATATACAATATGGGTGCTTAGAAAACTAGTAATATACATTTCATTGTGTACATTTTTTCTCATCTTGTTGAAAAACAAAGCATACCATTCAGCCTGAAGGATAATAATAAAAATCAGCTCTTAAAAGTAATTCCTTCGATAAAATAGTTTCTGAGGGGAAAAAAAAGTGTACAAAAGCGTTCAAATGATACTGACAATAAGGCATGGAATTTAAAAGGCTTAACCATGTCTTATCTTAGAGTCTGTTTTATTTCTTCATCTTCTGAGCACTTCAAACATATGAGCTGTTATTCCATCTTTAGATCAGTAACTTTGAATTGTTCTACCTGTCATTCTGCAGTGACTAGCACAGCTAGATGTCATACAATGATTGTTTGCACTTTCATTCTTTCACATTAAATGGCAATCATCCGGTCCTTTTGATTTGTTTCTTTTATTTAGCCCTGAAGTTTTTACACTAGAATCTCATTAAAGCTGAACTAGTGTACTCCTGTCAAAAAACTAATGGAAAAAAGTTTAAAAGAGAAATGTTTCACCTATATTGTCACTTACTGGTGGAGTTGCATTTATCAAGATTTGCAGAGTTTACTTCTTTAGTTTACGTTCTTTTGGCCTCGTTCACCTCTCTCTGCTTTTTTTCCTTCTATTGTACAAAATTAGGATGATATGTTCTAATAAACCAGACACCAAAATAAAATAACAATGAAAAGAACAATAAATTTTATCTCCTGGAAACATTTTTTCTTTTCATAGGACAGATATTTCCTGTTAGTCAAGGATATTGTCAGAGAAATTTGCTATGCAAAGGACTAAGCACTTCATTGAACAAACATTGTTTACAGAAGTATAACTGTATGTCTGAGTTACAGGAACAAACAAATTAAACAAATCCTCTGTTGCTGACATTTCCAGGCATATATGATAATATTCTTTGTCATTCATGCAGACAACTGAGTCCCACCCTTGAAAATAACTCTACAACCTTTTTCTCTTCTAGCAACATTTGGTTTTTGATATAGGTAAGGCCTCTAATTATAGCATCTAAAAAAATTGATTACTGAGCTCTTCATAAGAGTTCTCAAATTTCACAGAAGTTATTTATACAGAAGTATGGCTTGTTCTATCAGGAAAAGAAAAATCATACAAGGCCTATTTAATCTATGGTATGAAGGACAATGAAAAATATATCCATTCAATAAGAATCTCCTTTTATCTTATGCTGCTGCACTGACAGATAAGAGAAATATATCATGTGGATTCTGATCCCTCTATGAGTTCCAGAAAATAAGATAAGGGTCTGCAAAATGCTGGCAAATTAATCCCAGTGAAATTACTAACCATTTTGTCTAAAGATCCGGTAGTCAGAAGGGATAACTTAGAGGTCACCTTTACTATTAACGCTAAGGGTTTTCTAGCTGGTATTGTGGCATACATTGTACATCTAAATGCCCGATCTAAAAATGAATTCCTCAGCATTTCTGAATATGCTCCATAGATTTAACTCAAACGATGCAAGGCTTTTTTCCTCCCATGTAAAATGTGATGTTTTAAGCCCTCTGTCTCCCATTTGCCCGTGCATAAATGATGACCTCTTCCTTAGAAACTTAAATGATGTGCAAGCTGCTAGATGTCAAAGGATCTCTGTGGCTTGAACACAAAGATAAGATAGTACTTATTAATAAAAAAATATGAAATTACTCTGAGACGTAATTGTTACAGAAAATGCCTATTTAAGAAATGCATATATAAGAAATAATGACCAAAAGGGAGGGCATTTCTCAGCAGTTAATGACTAGATAGAAAAGTTAATGGCTGCAGGTGAAGTCAAGGTCGCATAACTCAGGCTGTCATTAATAGCTTGGAAATGCCCAGCCAGGAGGTCATCACTGCTATTATGAGCCATAGGAATATAAAAATATAAAGAAAAAAATAATTACCTTTTTGTGTTACGAAAAGTTAGATCTAAAACTGTATGTTGCCATGGATATGTTGTTCTGTTTACTAGAGTTATACCCTCTTAGCAGTTAAAGACCAGGGTTGCAATTCAGCATGGTGCTGAGCCAAAACAATTAAAGCACACAGCCCAAAAAGCAAAGCTCAGCATACTGCAAGATCAAGGTTCAGGCTTATAATAAGTGGAAAAGCATTCCCTCAGGTTTATGTCCAGCAATGAGGATTTCTGAAGCAATAATTTTAAGGTAAATCATGCCTCGTAATAAATTTGTTCCCTAATTTTCCCCATTTAAATTATTATCTGGTTTGTAAGTACATCTTTACAGATTTGCAAAAGAAATAGTATATAACTAAGTCCACATTTACTCTTGAATTTCTTCCTGACTTTCACCATTCCTTTCCTTATTTTCACAATAATTTATCATTTGTTTATTTACTTTTAATATTTTTAATTAATAAAAATATATAGAGATTTATCCCTGCTCTGAACCCTGCTGAAATCAGAAGTCAGATAACTTTTGGACTGAGTTCCAAAGGTTAAGAATTATAAAAAAATATTATTTCCTCATTTTTTTTTAATTGTACTCTTTATATTTTTTGCTTCTTCCTTGCTCTTAAGTTCTAAAAAAAGATAAATAGCATTATCTGACTTTGTTCTTTACTATTCCTTACATGTATGTCTCAATCATGTCCTCCCTTTGCCTCACACAGTGGCCTACACACTATCAAATAAAGAACAGAACAACACACAAAGACATGCAAAACACTCATTCAGTTTTCTAGACCTTATAGCTTAAAACATGGTATGGGCACAAAGGGGTACATTTAAAATGCTACACCATATCTTAGGCAGGTTTAATAATGTGATATAACCCTTACTAAATACAAGATTATAGCATCTAATTAATCTCTTCAGTAGAGACTTCTGAAATGTACTTTCAAAAGGTGTAAGAAAAAACACTTTAAAAAAGCCATTCCTATTTTCATAGAATTCATGTGCATAACTCTGCTATCATACAGCTACACGATGTAGCTTTATTTGTCAGAATGGTTTTGAGTCTACTCGACCTGAATGTCTTTTGCAGTTGCCAATAGTGTAATAAACAGAAAAATGAACAGCCATAAAAGTTCCAAGGATAAGCACGAAAATAATGAAAATGAGGTTGATGAGTGTTACCCTAAGTATCTCACAAATTTGTCACTCTGTAGAGGCATACTATTTCCATTTTTCATATTAAAATGTGATTATTCAAAAATACTATTCTCTGGATTTATGTAAGACTAGGTATAATACAATTACACAAGAATTAGAGATAGACAGCACTCAGTAATCACAACACTCTGTCTGGAACTGAGACCAGAGTTGGATACTTGAGAACTGAATATATTTACACAGAAAAAATCAATTCCAAGATTCTCACTGAACCTAGTACAAGTTGGGTCAAATTATTTCCTTCTACTGAGTACCACAATCATGGTATTAAAAAAAAACCAAACCCAAGTGCAAACATATATATTTATATATCTATTGGCACACACACAGATATTATACAAAAAATATATGAAAGAGAACCAAGGACACTGAGAAGCACCTGTTAATATTTGTAAACCTTGTATGTTCAGACTTTCAGAGAGCTTTCAAATTACACCCAAAGGTGAATATTATCCACAACAAATCCTGTTTACCATCCAAACTGTTGTACAATAATATAGACAGTTCAATGAAGTTTTTGAACCTCTACTTATAAATACAGTAGAAAATGCTTAGTGTCACTCTCATGTCCATCCTCACCAAGAAAGGTTTGCAAAACAGATAAGCCTTCCAGCATAGCCTCATGATTTGCACATCCAGGGATTGTTAGAAGCAAAATGAGAAGAAAGACAGCCTCAGAAGAAGAAGCCCCAGTATTAACCTCCTTTTTTTTAGAACCTTGCGGGTAGCGCACTGAATATCTCAAAAAATCTGTCTCCATAGTAGACAGGAGTGTACACCTCATAAGTAGTCCTAAGGTCAAAATCAGCACTAAATATTAACTTGAAAACCAAATGGCGTCTCAGAACCTAATAGGCTCAGGATCAGGCTAGATCTACAGAGATGATGTTTACTCCCAGCAAAATGTCAATGGCTTCATTTGTGTAAAAGTGTGTTTCTAAAGAAAGAAACATTACTAAAATAAGTTTCAGGGTCTCAGTTCAGTTTCAAGATTATGAGAGGGGCTCTTTCCATTGAAGGGTATACAGAGAAGGATGTCAGTCACTTGGAAATGAATGGATAAGAAATTACTTCTAAAAAAACCCCAACAAAACAAGACACACACCACCAAGAGCAGTTTGATTTTATGAAGACAGCTGCAAGTCCAAGTAAAGACTTCTGCTAGGCAGAAGATGGATTTTGAAGAGTTTCATTATTATATAGTTGGGATTGATATTTATGATGTGTTTGTGCCATACATTGTCAGGAAAGACTGTCCTGTAATCAAGCCATGTTCATTTGGGTCTATTCATCTCAATTAGCAAAAAAGAATTTGGGCTAGTTTGTTTAGTATCCTTTAGTAGCAAATAGATACCAATCCTCCAAAAAGTATGTGAGGTAATTAAAAAGTGGTAAGGCACACCATGATGTGACAGTGAGCTGATCAGAGCCCTGAAGTAGGAGTGTTCCACCTTCTTACAAATGAATATTCCAGAGAATTTCCAAACTCTATGGCTGTGCTATGAAAACCACAAAATAAATAAAATCAAAAAAATCAGAACAAATGTTCTCTGTAATTTAAAAAAAGAAAACTTGAGTCTTTTTAGTGAGAGATTAAATAAAATTTCTTAAGCTAAGTTGCTTATATTGTTCTAGCAGGTTGGGCCCTTTCTTCTAGTCTGATTTTCTGGTTCATCTTTCGATAGTGTCCAGAATTTCTTAATTCTACAGTCTCAATCTCTAGAAAAGCTCAACTTTCCAGACAACTATCTGAAAATCTCTTTCCCCTTCTTATGGTAACTTGCAGTCTTCTTAAAGCCACAGCCTCTGGACTCCTGTGATTAATTACACTTCAAATTTCTTTAAAAAAAAAACCAACAAACAAACAAAAAAAACCCCACCAAAATTCTTACAAAATTTTCTCCTCCCCTCCCCTCCCCTCCCCTCTCCTCTCCTCTCCTTTCCTCTCCTCTCCTCTCGGATTGCAAATTCTGGTAGCTCCTGGACATAAGCAGGCTCAATGCATACTAAGTTCAGCACAGTATTGTTCCTCATAAATATCCCTCCTCATATGCTTCATCACACTGTTGAAATAAGGTTCCTCACAGTGGAAATTATTTCAAAATCAACACATACGAAGAACTATTTTTTGTCTCTATTATGAAGGAGAAGTTATATGTTTCACCTGCAAAGACAATGTAAAAGATTTGGAATATTTTATATTTATTTGATGAGTTATTGCACTTGAAAAGGGACATTTTTACTCACAGATTTGAATTGTATATGTGGATTGCATTATTTTTATTTAGAGAATAAGGAAAGATAAAATGCAGAAGGTGAAATAAAATGCTGTGGAAGGGTGTTCCTCAGGTATATGTCTCATGAAACAAATTCACTTATTTCTTAACATTGTTCTTAACAGATCGTTGCCAAGATTTGCATCTCATCTCTCAGTTGACCTCTTTCAAGATACTCTGGCATTTGCTGCATTTCTGGAAGAATAGCTTTGTGAAATCAAAAGTCTGTGTGATCAGACAAAGCTTTCCAGCCATGCAGTTCTGTTGCTCTGATCCACACCTACTGACATACAAACTTACCTTGATATGACTTCTGTATGAGAATTTAATCAGTCAGAAAGATTCAGCAAGAAAAGACTTGGAAGCTGAATTGTACTTAACAGTCAGGCAAATCGAAAAATTGCAGAGCAGACTAACGCATTGTTTGTGCTGTATTAGAATAAGTAAATGAGTTGAGCAATTGCTTTCAAGGCACGTAGAAGCATTTCTTAAGAGAGTCTTCACAATTTCTTAGTAAGTTCATTTATTATCAGAGAAAAAATACAAAATGCATTTTGTTTTTAATTAATGACAGCTCTTTCCCCTAATAAAAAAAGAAAGAACGAAAACCACCTGTACAGCATCTATTGAATTTTACAAAGAATAGAAGCAAGATTAAATCTGTACAGCAGATCTAAAGAAAAAGGAATAAATAACCTGGGGTAAGACCTCTGGAGACCAATTTAAATGGAAACTGAAAAGCAAAGGGTTCAATTGGCCTCCTATACATAAACATATCTTTGGATTTATTATAATTACTTTTAAAGCCAGAGAGGATCCCAAACTGATTTATGAACAGTGTAATAGCCGGGATTGAAATATCAGGATGGGTTATAAAAAGAAGAATATCATCCACATACAGTATTCATTTATGTTCCTGCTTGTGTGCATCAGTAATGATACAGTAAGTTTACGACATTTCTAAAAGCCTCAGGAAGTGTTTTGAAAGCTAATGTGGAGAAAGGAGGAAAAGATGGACAACAAAGCATAAGCACAAAACTCAGGAAAAAGGATTCACAAAGACTGGATATTTTATTATTACTTTTTGGTTTTATTTCTGCAGAATATTAAAGTTCATACTCAAATCTCCACAAGGATGTCTGCGCAGTTCAGTTTCACCAGCACCCAGAAAGTGTAGCCTTGTTATTCACATCAAATACTATCATTCCATCTAGGGAGACTGCAAGGGCATTATTCTTAACCTTGTCTGACCAATGCATTAGATTACTCTCATAAAATCTCAGAAATGCTGAACCTTTATGTAACAACCTGCTTAAAAGCTGCTTCTATCTTAAGGCAAGCTGAGTTTGAATAATCCTGTTTACAATGCATTTCCAATTGCCTATTTTTATTTCAAGTCTAGTAAAAATGTGATTTCGTTTCTTTTTTTTTCTCTTTTTTTTTGTCACGTTGTAAAACACAATGACCCTTGTAAAAACGCATTAGAGGTGCTTTGAAAAGAATTCACTCATCTGCATGCACCCTGAGTCTCAATTAATTTTCTAGGAAATCTACCTCCTCGCTATAAAGTTGCATTTTATTTTAAAAAGTTTTGGGGGAAAAAAAAAAAAGCATGAGAAGTTCACCTTTTTGTCTTCTTCTTCTTCTTCTCTTTTCCCCCAGTTCATTTAACTGCTTCTTTGTAACATTCATACCTCCACTATATGTGTATCCATGTCTGGTGAGATTGGTCTTAATCTTGGACAGATGGAGGGAAAAAGAAAGAAGGGTAAAGAGGAACATGTGTGAGCATGTGTGTGAGAGAAAGACCACTGCAAAATTTCAAATCAGTATGGAACGTTCAAATGGATTTTCAGCACCTGCAGCTACCATTGACGTGAGTTCTGGGAGTTGTAGGAAAAAACAAAGAATCCTTTAAAAACTGGGAAACCACTAAAACACAAGTCCTAACGTGTTTCACATTAAATGACAATCTTCATAATTACTCATAGAAATATTCTAATGTTTCATTAAAATAATTGCTTATCAAAGAACCTGGGGTATCTAGCCCTGTGGACTGTGCAAGTATTCCCTCTATTGTTCTCCATATATGAGGCAAGAATACACAATATTTTTTTTTCTGAGAAAAAATAAATCAGGTTAAAGAGCAATAATCATCCATCCTTAAAGTAGAGATGGTTGAGCTTCAGAAGTTAGTTTTGTAGTTGCTAGTATAAAAATATCAAACAAAATATAGCCCTGCTCTCAGTTTTTCTCTTATACATTTTTTTTTTCATCTGCAGATAACACTAATGCTATTCTGGAAGCAGTCATTTATTGAATTAGAGGTTCTGTGATGTTAGTCGATCTAATTTAAATCCTTTAAATACAGATGTTCTGAAGGTACTTAAAAAATTAAGAAAGAGTTACCTCTTCCTAATTGTCACAGAAATAATGTTAGTCTCACTGAATTTGTTTTCCTATGTAATGGGCAACTAAAAAGAATTCTGAAATAGCAGGTTTTCAGTTATTTATAGTAAATGTTCTCCATTATTTAGACAATTATATGGTGACAATTTAAGGGACTGATGCCCTTTCTTATTTTCGATGTATAAAAACCTGTCCAATTCAAAATATAGACTTACAGGTCATCTGCTAATTCTGTCAAATCATGGAGGCCTTCACAGGGTTCAAAAAACTCCCCTTCAGTCTTTGCTTTGAGAAGTTTCACTGCTTTTCATCTACCTGGGAGGACAGGGTCTTAGTCTCAATCAAATAAATAGAAAGCTGAGCTTTCTAGACTTTCTGTGTCTCTCACACATCAGGGAAAAGGTATACCCCTTTCTCTGCATTGACTCTGGTGGTCACTGTTGCTTTCCCTCTCCCTGTTTCTTAGAATCATACACCTAGCGAGGCAGTTGGCCCTTAGGACTTCCCTTAAAAAAGGGGTTTCTAAATAGCAAGTCCTTTGTCTCACTCATTCGCAAACCCAAGTGATAATCATATGCTGTGACTCCCTTCCCAGGGATATACCTCATGAACTTTACATCACATTGCACCCATTATAAAGTGAGCTTTGCCCAGTTTCTGCCCTGTGCTGATTTCCAGATCCTAGATCACAAAAATAAGAGGAATTATATTTTACTAGGTTCATTACTCTAGAACTTACTCCCTTACTTTAGCTGAGGAAAAAGGCAGACTTGAACTATAAGTTACCAAAGGCAAAAACAAGGCATGGTCTCCTGGAAAGCTTGCACAGTTTAAGCCTGCAATGGTGTGACACAGGCATTGCATAATTTTCCTTGTGTAGACTGATATCCTTATTTAAAGGAAAGAAAGAGCATTTAGAATACCCTGACTGAGGACGCTGCCTTTCTATAACACCTGCTGACACTCAGTAGAGTTTGTCTCTGGATGAAAGAACAGTGTATGCATTTTAGTTAACATGTTCTAATCCTTTCCTATAACTAAATAAACAAATGAACTCCCAAAAGGTGTGTTTACTTTTTACCATATGATGTTCATTAAAAGATAGCTTGTAACTATTGCAGTAGGCAGCTGGTAAAAGGGGTTGAGTGAAGGGTGAGTGGAAGTTTTGCTGAGCAATAAAAGAGTGAAGATGGAAGTACTTGTCCCCCACACGGTAGGGTTTGAATATAATCATACTCTTACTTTCACATTGGGAAAACAGCCTTTGTTACAATACTGAATTTAGAAGATAGGAAAGGGCAACTAACAGGTCAGTCTGCAATTTCTGTATCTTTTGTATAGTTGAGTATGTAACATTCCAATGGGAAAATTATGACTAAGGAGCATTTGTCTCCAGCCTTTCTGTAAGTGTACGGACCTAGAGAGACATGCAGGAAGCAGTGACATTTCTCTTCATTATGTAACCACTTTTTAAAATGCATCTGAGCTTGAATGAGATGAACCTTTGCTGAACTATGTACCTGTACGTAGGTAGAACAATTTTGAACTACTTACTCCAAGGACAGCAGTTTGTTTAGTAAAACTGTGTTATCTGCTGTTGATAACTACACTCTACCTCCTACTTTATCACTTTTATCATCAAATGCATTTCTAAAGTGCTTACTCTCACAGTGTCTGCTTACTCTCCTTTTCCTTTACCTTCTTGTCGTACGAGCGAGGGTGATCTTCTTCTCACATTGTTGAAATGGTGAATGGATCCAAATTCCTTTCAGATTTCTAGAAATAACGAATAACAAAAATTTTGCTTGACATTAGAACCAAAGTGTTGAAGAATAAACTAAAGAGCTACTCCTTTGACTTCCCTCTTGAAACTAGTTTGTCTGGATAACCTGGTGACCTATAATTAGCATCCCAAACTTCAACATATTCTTCTTGCGTTTTTATCATTTTGTCCTTCACATTTCATTTTGGAGCCTGCATTGGCAGGGTCAGTCCACATAAGTTGTCTTATTGCTCTTTCCTAGCTCCTAGCAAGTGGAGAGGAAAGTGGGAAAGGTAAAGGCAGGAAGGACTAAGATTATCCCAAACAGTAATTAAGGATAGAATTAAAAATAACTGCTTTAATTTTTTGAGAGTCTTATTTAAAGGTTTTCTGTGCATAGTTCAGCTTGAATCTGACTATAAAAATTATATGAGCAGTGGGCAGTAATGCTGTACACTATGCTGTGTCATTTAGATTGATACAAAATTAATAAACTCCTTTCTACATACTCTATGTACTCATTCTATATTTCTAACTTTTTGCACATTCCGGTAACTCTGACCTTGCAAAGACATTGTCTTTTGTTTAACTTAAAGCACGATACTAATCCAGTTGATCTATTCGTGATCTTCAGGATGAGAAAATGTATAAACATATGAAGAATTAGGGACTTAATTTATTTTCCTGGAAACCAATTAAGTTATAGATAAATGAGCTAGTCAAAAAAAAACTTTACAATGCATGAAAAACTACTTTCAAATATAGATTGGAAATAGTAATTTGAAAAATTCCATTTAGAAACAGTCCATGCCAATGAGATTTCATTTGCTATCATGTTATTTAATGCAGAGTTCACTTTTTTCCTACTATTTCTGAAAATTGGTCCAGTATTTCAAGATAAATTTTTGCTAAAATATATGTATCCCAACATTTTGTTTTTCTCATTATTTTAAGAAAATTTATCTATCATATCAAAGAAAATGAGCAATTACCCAGTTCTGACTATATGGTTTCTGGATCATCCAAGTTTAGCTAAATTATACTTCACATACACTCAAGAATGCTTTATTTTGATTTTGGAGACTTTGTGTAAATATTTTCCTAACCTTCCAGACTAACAACCAATGTGATGACATGCATGGAGTTATTTCTGTCATCTGAAATCCACAAAGCTCTTCAAAGTTATTTTCTCCTTACATGGTAGCTCTTAAAGTATTCTTGGACAAATATTAAATAGTATTTAAAAGAACATACATTAAGACTGCTCCTCTTGGCATTCCTACCTTAGTGCTTATGTTTTAAACTGTATTAGCCTCTTCCTTTTCCTTAGCTTACTCTCAGAAGGCAGAAAATTAACACTAAATGTAGTTACTTTAATAAATCAGGGAGTGTGTGCAGTGGTTTGAACTCAAAAAATATATTTTTAGCTATCTATAATTTTTGGAAGAATTTTAGTGCACTTTTAAATCCTTTTATTGTGGAGAAACTGCATTGAAGTAAATGATTGTTCTTTTGAATGTTACTTGTGCATATGTACCATGCGTTTTGCAGTAAAGACAGGAAAGATTTCCTGGAAAGGGCAAGTAAAATGGGCAAGAGATTAAGCATCAAAAACCAGGAGTCCTTTCAAATTATACTTGACAAAATCAAGGGAAATAAAAAGAAGAAAAATGCTAAAATAGCATTTGAAAGACTTTGCTATGTTTTGTTATTTTTGCCCACTTGAAATTTGCTTCATGAGTTCCAACCAGGGAAGAAGTTTTAAAAAAAAAACAAAGAAGAAAAAAAAAAGGAACGACCCAAGCTCTATTGAATTACCTGTTAAAAATCTCTTCAAGATTACACAGATGTATAAAGATTTTCTCAAAGACAAAAACTAAGTGCCCCGCTAACAGAAGCTCCCTAAATTGTATCAAAACTCAGTTTATATTCCCACAGATGTCTAACAAGCTGTGTATAAGGTCTTGGATTATAGACTGGGAAAAATCAATAGCTTGCTGTCTCAAAGGCACCAATATAGATTATGAATCACAGCCAGGAAGTTGTCAGTGATCTCGGCTGCCAACAGTGCTTCAGTAAAGATATTTGCTAGCTCATATTCTTTTAATGTGCACCTTTCATATATAAAACAGAACAGGTCACTTTTTGACCAAAAAAAAAAAAGGGACATTTTAGGCAAAGCTGTAATAGATCACAAAATAATAAGCATCCAATCTTATCTAAATAATGACTTTTACCAGAAGGTTGGGGTTTTTTGTTTGTGTTTATTTTTTTTTCCCCAGAAGAAAGACCTCCCTCCCACATTTTTCCCTGTTTAGTCCATAAATTACTTGTATCAGCTGAAACTAGTTCATACAGTTGTAAGATATAACAAAAGAACTAGAAGGAATTCACTGAAGGAAAGCAATGGCAGGATTTTTATCTATTATTCTTTGACAATCATACTGTAATACAGGAATATATAAGAACACCTCAAGGAATAGAGAGCTTTTTAATGTGAGGTAACCTCTTGCATTGCAGCTTCACAAATTGTCCATGAAAATACTACACTGTCACTGCTTTTGACAGTACTACATTTAGTAAACTTACAGAAATAGTAAATAGAGAGAGGATTTTGCCCCACTTCATTATTTCCAGAAACATTTCTGTTAAATAATAGGTACAAAAAGAATCAACTTTCTTCCTGCACTAAAAGTATATTTTGAGGTACTTCTAAACCTACTGTTAGGGATCTAACCTACATGCTTTGAATTTCCCTCTGAAGGCACAAACTGCTCTCCATTGACTATGTAGAGAATGGAGTCTAGAAGTTCTAAGTCTTCAATAGAATAAAGTAACTATTTCTATGACCTAAATCAAAAAGACTCCAGGTCTTCACTGCATGACCATTTGTTGCTACACTAGAGTGCTGTTTTGAGTGAAGGCTCTGGGGTTTGTCAAGTTATGATGGCTGTAAGAATTTGAACATACCAATAAATCAACTCTGGGAAGATAAACTAAGTTAAGAGAAATCAGCTGTAGCGTTTTAAGCTGTGTGGGGAACAGCATCCAACCCAAAAGAAGTGATCTTATTTAGAAAAAAAAAAATCCCATAGGCTTCCTTATTTGGAGAAGGCATAGACCTGGAAAGAGCACATGGGGAAACAAGCACTACCTGTGCTATCCATATTCCTTCTGTTTTTTCTTCCTCCTCTATACTACATCACGTCTGAGCTTCTTCTACAATGTTGAGGGCTACAGATCAGGAGGTCTGAGGGTAAAGACAATGAAGAACATGTGAGTCCGAGTGCTCTACATATTTCCCTAGTACATTTGCTGATTTCACATTGAATACTTCTGTAACAACATTAATGCCCTTGGGACTTCTTTGTGTTTGATGTTATGTGTTGTAAGGTGACACACTGACAACATTGATTTCCAGACTAAAGCTGTCAGTAGAAAGTACAGAACCATTGAAGAGACTGGCCTTGCAAGTGATTGATCCAAACGTCAGACAAATATTGAAGGAACATTTGTACTCTGTTTAACTAGTTCTCTAGAACTGCAGCTATGATAATCTTCACAGACATTAATCTCCAAGTACAAATGGATCAAAACAAAGAGTAGCTTTTGAGTTGCCTTTTTGAGAAAAACACAGAAAACTGGTAGAAACTGGGTATATCTGCATAATTTTTACTCTGCAGGAGAAGGACGCAAATTGAGTGAGAATAATTAATATTATGCAAATGAACTAACATTTTAAAAAGAGAAATGCCAACTAAGTTTTTGCATTTACAGCATTCTTCAAGATCCTGTCCATCTTGCATTTTGCATCAACTAGTTTAGCTAAGGGCTTATTTCAGCATCTCCTGCACTTTTACACTGAACAAAATTGTGGTGATAAAAATCTTTCTAAATAAGACTTAGTTCTTCTGTGTATGAGATGATTCTGCCTTTCTGTTAACAAATTCTGGTGGAAATATTTCTGCACTTCACTTCTTTGCTAGTGAAATGAGGTTTATCATATAAATAGCATATACGGCTTTCTGTCAGGCAGAAACTTTCCTCTTCAGCTATGTATATGCCCAGACTAAACACCATGGCCCTGAGGGCACTGCCAACCCTGCCTGCCCCAGTCCAGTCTCCCTGGTGCCTCCCCCACCCTGCCCATGACCCAAGGCCCCATTTGAGCCTAGCCTGGGCCCCTCAATCCCTGTTGGAGCTCACAGTCAGGCCATTGTGAGGGTTAAGGGTTCCCTTGGACTACATGGCTCCCTCCCAAAGACTGTGGGGGTCCTCATGGATGGGGGCAGGGCAGGGCAGGGTAGGGCCTGGCAGCCCATCCCACCCTCCAGACAGGAGCAAGGCAGTAAGGGGCAGCACCACCCCTGGGCACTGGGCACATTCCTGGGGATGGGGACAGGCCAAGGCTGTCAGCCTGTGGCTGGGGCTTGGGATCAGGCCCAGTGAGGGGAACCAGGGTCAGATACATCTTCAGGATTTCCAGAAAAGACAAAAAAAGAAAACATGGAGAATTATCAGATAGGTTTCCTGTGATTCACAGGCCTTTAACATTTCAGACAGTGTCATTACAACTAGACTATGTAAGATTTTTGCTAATCTTGGGAAAAATCTTGCTAAGAGACTTTCACTTGAACGGGACTTCACATTTTGTTGGAACATGAAGTGTAGTAACTAATAACTACAAAACTCTCCATCTAGTTATGTATAATAATAAGACTTTTAAGTTCAGGAACACTGCTGGATCATCAGTAGCAGAGCTACTTACTGCACAAGAGGCATTGGTGATTATGCGTCTAGACTGAACTGCTTTCCCAAGGAGCTAACACACAACTGCCATTGCCATTGCCATTGCCTTGATCATTGCAGAGCTGCGCATTAGACACGGGGCAGTAGAAGACTACCCATCCTTCAACCACTGAGCCAATGAACCTGAAATAATTGTTAGAGCTTAGGAAAGGTTTGACACTGGTCTCCTCAAGTTTCTAGATCTAGTAACTGTATGATTACTTTGGATGAACGTAAGCCTCTTGGAGCTCACTGTACATCTCAACCACAAGCAGATGTTGATAATATGTTTTATCAAGACATTGATAATACATCTCAACCACAAGCAGTAAAATAAGGAAAACATAAGCCCACTGTTAAACAGAATAGTAGAGTCAATCACTAACAATGCTGAAAAGACAGAGGTCCTCAACACTTTCTTCACCTCTATCTTTACCAACACTGTCAGGTCCCAGGCTTTGGGAACAAAATTCCTGGTTGATCCAAAAAAAGACCCACCATCAGTGAAGGAAGAGCTAGTACATGAATTACTACAGGAGCTTGACCCCTACAAACTGATGGGCCCTGATGCCATCCACCCGAGGGTTTTGAGAGAGCTGACTGACGTCACTGCAAGGCTACTCTCCATAATCTTCGAGAAGTCATGGAGAACGGGGGATGTCCCAGAGGACTGGAGGAAGGCAAACGTTACCCCTATCTACAAGAAGGGCTCAAGGGAGGATCTGGGTAACTATAGGCCCATCAGCCTTACTTCAATCCCTGGGAAAGTTATGGAACGAATCCTCCTGGGGGCCATCACAAGTCAAATGAAGCACATGATTGGGAAAAGCCAACATGGCTTCACTAAGGGCAGATCATGGTTGACAAACCTGGTGGCCTTCTACAACAAAGTGACTTGCCTGGTTGACATCGGGTGGGCGGGGGACATTGTCTACCTGGACTTCTCCAAGGCCTTTGATACGGTCCCCCACAGCCTCCTCCTGGAGAAAATAATGCGTTATGGCCTAGACAAGTGGTCTGTGCAGTGGGTGGGGAATTGGCTGACGGGCTGCATCCAAATGGTGGTGGTAAATAGCTCTTTTTCAAAGTGGCAACCTGTCACAAGTGGGGTCCCCCAGGGTTCGATATTGGGCCCAATGTTATTCAACATCTCCATAAGTGGTCTGGATGACAGGATCAAGTGTAGCCTGATGAAGTCTGCAGATGACATCAAATTGAGTGGGGAAGTAGACACTCCAGAAGGGAGAGCTGCTTTGCAGGAAGTCCTGGATAGGCTGGAAGAGTGGGCTGACAAGAACTTTATGAAGATCAACAAGGAGAAGTGTAAGGTCTTGCACCTGGGAAAACATAATCCGGGAGAGCAGCACAGACTGGGATGTACTTGGCTGGAGAGCAGCTCTGTGGAAAGGGAGCTGGGGGTCCTGGTGGACAGGAAGCTCAACATGAGCGAACAGTGTGCTGCTGTGGCCAAGAAGGCCAACAGGGTGCTGGGTTGCATCAAAAAGGGCATCACCAGCAGAGAGAAAGAAGTCATTATCCCACTCTACTCAGCCCTTGTCAGGCCACACCTGGAGTACTGTGTACAGTTCTGGTCCCCGCTATACAAAAAGGATGTGGACAGGCTGGAAGAGGTCCAGAGAAGGGCCTCCAAGATGATCAAAGGATTGGGAAGCCTGCCATAGGAGGATAGGCTGGGAGAACTGGGTTTGTTCAGCCTTGAGAAAAGGAGGCTTAGAGGGGATCTCGTCACCATTTACCAGTAGTTACAAAGAAGATGGAGACTCCCTTTTTACATGGAGTCACATGGAGAGGACAAAGGGGAATGGACACAAGTTGCTCTTGGGGAGATGCTAATTGGACACCACAGGAAAATCTTTCACAGAGAGGACAGTCAACCATTGGAATAATCTCCCCAGGGAAGTCGTTGACTCGGCCACGTTGGACACCTTTAAGAGTCATCTGGACAGGGTGCTGGGCCATCTTGTCTAGACTGTGCTCTTCCCAGAAAGGTTGGACTAGATGATCCCAGAAGTCCCTTCCAACCTGGGATTCTGTGATTCTGTGATTTTTATTTTTTTTTTTTAATTGGGAGTTTCTTGGGACTTGAAGGAGTAGAGTGCATGGTAAAAAAGTAGCTGGAGCTTGGTAGAGTATATGAATGTCTGCAAATGAATTGATCACATGTGAGTTCCACTATGAGGCTTAGTTTTTTACTACATTCAGCAACAAAGCATTAATAATATACATATTACTCTAGATAAGCATTTTACACTTTATAAAGTCTTCATAAAATTATTATGAAAGTTTGAGAAGAATGTTATTCTACATGTAAGTAAACTAAATATGGTTCTTTTGTCTACACTGTTCATTACACTTGCTTTCGAACACATTCTAACACTTCTATGCTTGCATTCTAACACGGGGTTGTTCATCGCAGTCCACGTTCTCTTTTGAGTGGAAAGAAAGAAATAGCTGAAAGAAATAGCTGTTTCTCTAATACTTCTCTCTTTTTCTTGAATGAAATACAAAAACTGGAATAAATTTTCTTTTTTTTTTTTTTTTTCAGCTAATTATTCCCTCTGTTCCTTATTTTATCTGTACTGGTTTTTTTTTTTGGTTTTTTTTTTTTTTTTTTGGTGATATCTCCAAACTCTTTCAAAAGCTCTTCATTAAAGAAGACGTTAACCTCTTTAGATCTATCTGGCTGAATAGGTTCTATTTCAAAATACTGAAGTAAACACATAATTTATTTTCTTTACAGTTAGCTATTTCTGTTTCTCCAGACTACTAGATTTAGAACATTTAAGTGTGCTAAACAAAGAATCTACCTTAAGGGACACATGTTCTAAAGACCTGATGTGGCAAAGTAGATAAACGTACTGAATACTGTACTGTACTGCTTGTACAATCTCTGAGCAGGTTGGTTGGTTGGTTTTTGTGGTAGCAAAGATAACCAGCACATATACATACTACTGTTAAAAAGTAAGGAAGAGAAGAGCACTATAAAGGGAAAACACACAGAGCATGAGAAGTTTATAAACTTATCTTCTTATGAAATCATTCTGCATCATCTGACAGTGACTTGTCTGCCATATTAAACTGTGACATCAAGACCAGATAATCTTTTAAGAGATAATTTTTAGTTTAAATTGAAATTATGGGCCTGATTCTAGAATGCCTGTGTAAAAATTACTATGCTGTTATGTACAAAAATAGTGTATTCTTGGTGTAAAAATCTCTGGATTAAAAGAAATTCCTACTTTGTCCAGTTTGGTTAAAGATTACATATATCCTAACCAGTACTTTCCAGAACGGATGCATTTTCTGAAGGAAAATGGTGTCATTAATATCCTTTTTTTGACCTGCCTTGGTGTTTTCTGCATTTTAATTTTACCTCTCAATTTCAAATGTCTATATCTGAAAACACTGGAACAATTTAATCCAGTGACAGCTAGGAGATAATTTAGGGCAATTCTTCACTAGTAAAACCAAATGGAATTGGCATAACTACATCTTTATTAAACATCTCACTGCTGCTGGTAGGACTGACGGGACTGAAACAGAGGGTGTGATACTGTTTCATCCTCCATAAAGAGGTTTCATAGAAATCTTTACACCTAACCTATGTAACATGAGTTATTTGCAACTTATATTGCAGCAAATTTCAAGAGACTAGGTCACATGAATCTTTGAAAGACTGCCGTCACTGCATCCTTATGTCAGATGTAGCTGAGTGTCTGACCTATTTCCTTTTTTCCCTCAAGTGCTTCACTCACTATTTTTGTTGATTTCCTACCTAAAGTAAAAAAGCTGGGTTTATGACATCACAATGCCAATGATGATGGAGGGAAGGATACTTCACACAAGTCAAACCTTAAGAAGTAAAATTCCTATTTTCATCACAACAGTACTATTAATAGACACAAGCAAAAAAAACCAGACAATATATGTTGGAAGGCTTTGATTAGTATTTTGCAAAGTGTTTATGATTGGACTGCATTGTTTCCAAATGTCATCACAGCATTTTTCTTACTGGGCTATTTGTAAGCCAACATTGCTGATATGACTAGAAATCTCTTCCTGAAGGAAAACTATAGTATCTAATGTAAAACTACCCAAAACTAAAATACTTTAAAGAGATATTTTTCTCTTGGGAAGAGTTTGTCATGCTTCTTATGGTTCTAAGTGATCACGCATTTATGAAAATATCCCATCAGAAAACTCGAGAATGCTAAGTATGAAGAACGCTAAGTATGAAGAAGCTAAGCCTTACTAGGGGAAAGATTTAAAAAAGAATGCCTTTGTGATCTTATTATAATCATCTCAGAAGACTGTGCCTATTGATGCAAAATTAACTGTATTATTAAACTAAGAAAATAAAAATTAATCCTGTGGAATAAAATGCCCAAGAAAGGAGTATGTTGGTAGTAATCAAAAGATAGATTATTAGCTTCAGTGGAAGGTTTTACTTTCTTAAAAATGGAAAGGAAAATGGTATTTAAAATTCTCCCAGATTACTTAGAAACAAATGGAAACCTAATAAAATAAAATTTCATTGAACTCAGTTGTTGTATAACTAAATTCACAAAGAATTTTTGAGATATGGTAAAATTCAGATAGCAGTATTATTGACTTTTTGTCCAGAAAGCATGCATGGTAATTTTCCCTTCTAGTTTTCAGATGACTGGAAAGAAAAAAGTTCAAAATATTTTTTAGCATTCAAAGATATAGTTTTCTTTCCTCCTTGGTGCATCTGTTTTTTGGAGGTCAGAGAAGTTTGAGGCTTTCTTTTTTATCCTTCCTTCAGCTGACTTTCTAAATATTTTTCTGATGTATTCTATGGTGTAGTCAGGAACAACACTGTCAGTTTTTCTGTAAAACACGTAACATTAAAAGTGTGTAAGGCTCTGTCAGTATAGCTGCAGTAAGCTCTGTAGCTAGCAACAAAATAATTTTGCATGGGAATGCCAAAAGCATTTAAAAGTGTTTCTTTCAGATTCTTCTCAATAATATCTATGGAATGACTGTATAAGCAGAGTTTAAATAAATAATTTTATGCATTTTTCAGGGAGCTCTGTTTCTCAATGTTAAAATAACTGATAAACACTTATTAAAATGATCACAAATTCAGCAGTTTAATGTGTTGTGAATTATTTAATCACCTTTAACTTCATTAATTTGGAGTCAAGATAATGAAAGTGAGTTACTCTCAAACTCCACAAGATATGTCACCCTACAGAATCTGCTTCAAAAGTACGAGCAAGACAATACAGCTTCCACTATACTGTATGTCCATAGACATGTACAAGTCATCTCTTGACTTTTAACATTATATATTTTGTGTAAAGATGCAAGAGAATAAAATAAAGTATAAATATTTCTTAATTGTTACTTTGAATATTCTAAGGTTTCCTTTTCAAAATTAAGAACATATACAAGATTTGATCGTTTTGTGGATTAGCTCTGGAATCCTCTATTGCAACTAGTTGCCAATGGATGCATCTCCATTAGCATTTTATTACATTGTTTTGAACCAAATTTCCTGACTGTCTCTACTTACTATGCTTTTATTCATATCACAGAATGTTCTCAAATAGCACAAACTGAAATAGTTTTGGATAAAATCCAATTGGAAGATACACTCCAGAAGGCACCTAGCAGACTGCAACACCAGTCCACGGTACCAACAGGGGCTATTTTGAAATTGAATTCCCTGAAATGTGTGCAGTATGAAAGCTGGGTCCTCGGCATCATTGTTTTACTTTAACAATTCTTTCCCATTAGGCTGAACTATTTGATAATATAGCATACTAAAGGTTTTCTGCAAGATTTAAGGACAAAAGAGTGTCCCAGAAAAGCCACAAGAAGGAAATGGTTTTCACTTTTCTTGGTGATATGTTTGAGTTTTAATCATTGTAGTAAGGAAAAAAATCTCTAGTAGGAAAATTTTCATCTGTGTGCAAGGTAAGAAAGCGGGATTTCATAACTCATTTGAACTGATGTTCTGCATTGTAATGTGCATTTAACTACATTCCAGACAGAGAAGGAAACTGTCTTCCTCCTGTTACTCAAGCTCAAACTAGGCAGCCTATATCCTGGAATCTGGATGATTCCTTAGGATGATAATGAAAGCAACACCTAAGACAGAGACACCATGCATTCTTCAGCCTTTGCACTATGAACAAAAGATTTGTCTTCGGAAAAAAATTGGCAGAAAACCCAAAAGTATCACGTTAATAAGGTAATAAACATAAGAATATTAAAACAAACAAACAAACAAAGGAAAGACAGTTTTCTTTCTGTAAGAAAACAAGGGCTAGTGTTTTGGGAATTCTGAATAAACAATTCCAGTATATATAAAATTACCACAAAGCAATGAACTTTAAACCTTTCCAGTTTCTCCCTTTCACAAAAGGCAAGTTCTCAGCAAATCCAGTACATTAACTAAACTTCTGAGGCTGAAGTTACAACTAACACAGCTTCCAATATCTCAGATCATTTTAAGTTCGGTCGTATATCTACACAACAATCTCTCCACCGTACCATGTAGGTTTACCTTGAATGATAAAGGGTAAGATTAGCATAGGATTTCTTTTCCCCACCTCACTTGACTGAGATAGTCTGTTTGAATTATGCTGACTGAATTTACCATGAGTGAAACTACAGAAAGAGAAGAAAAAAAACACTTTAGCTGTACAAAGTGACCTCAGGAGAAGCACAAGTATGTCAACAGCTAGGAGCCCAATGCCAGACTATCTACCATGCTGCATATTGGGAGAACAAGTGACAACCAGCATAAACAGAAACAAGAGAAGTTCAGACTGGACATAAGGAAAACTTATTCCTCGTTGAGTATAGTCAAGCACTGAAAGCGGTTTGGGCAGTCTCCGTCCTTGGGGGCTTAGACTTGACTGGATAGACATCAACAACCTGATCTGATCTCACAACTGACCCTGCTTTGAGCAAAAGGGTGGACTAGGTACTTCTTGAGGTGCCTTCCAACCTGAAATATCCTATGAATCTATGATTCCATAGTATATTGTTGCATCCCAAATAGCTAAATCACTACTGAGTTACTAGTTATGTAATTTCAGTAGTGCTTGCTTTTTAATCTGTCTTCCCCACTGCAGCAGACCAACTAGATCCAACTTAAATAAACACTTAACTTATGCTAGAGATTTTTGTGGGTGCATTAACTTTACCATCCATCACAAGCAGTCATTCTTATTTGTCATTCAGTGCTATTAGGTACATGCTTTTTTTTTTTATGCATGTGAATACTCACATATGGAAAGAGTGATCCTATTCATAAAAATTAAGTATTGCTGCAAGATTCCACAGATTAATAGCCTAAATAAACAGCCTACTAAGAATGGAACAATGAAAATTGTCTTAACAGGTTTTGTTGCTTTTTAAAATATAAGTATTTTCTGTTTGCCTGTTAATATTTTTTAATCATTCTTATAGTATCTTAACTCATCATATTTTTATGAATCACCATAATTATTATAGAAGCTACTTATTATCTAGTTTTAGTATTTTAACATTTTGCTCTTCAACGTGCAAGAAGTGACGATCTCAGGTATTACTGCGCAGTTCAGTTTCTTTCTGTACACAGAGTGAAATCTTAAATAGGAACATTGTCCGAGCCAGTATAATCTATTTTGTGGTTCTGCTTACTAGGTCCAAACTCGCAGTTTTACTATAGTGAGAGACATACAAAAGAGACCTAGCTCTTATCATAACAGAAATAACTTTCCAATCATAGTGTAGCTATATATGCTATGCATACATATGTACATAATTATATGTGTATATACATGCATACATGACTATGCAGTTTTCAATACTGATCCATTTCCGTAATTGTCTAATGCTGTGTTGTGGTTTAGCGGCAGCTCAGCCCCACACAGCCGCTCGCTCACTCCCCCACCGGTAGATGGGGGAGAGAATCAGAAGGGTAACGCTCGTGGGTTGGGATAAGAACAGTTTAATAATTAAAATTAAAAGAAACAACAGTAGAAATGCAATGTAAAGGAGAACAACGAGAGGCGCAAAGCCCCGGGGGAGGGGGGAAGGGAGGGGAGAGGGGGAACGAACCGCCGGAACAAACCGCACGCGCCGCAGCCGCTCGCCGCCCGCCGACCCGACGCCGCGCCGCCCCCGCGCTGCCACTGCCCCCCCCTCAATGTATTGGTCATGGTGTCACATGGTACGGAATGAACCTGCCATTGGCCAGTCGGGGTCAGCCGCCCCCACCATGGCCCTGCCCCTCCCAGCCCCCCCTGCCACGCCACGCGGCAGAGCGCGGGAAGCTGGAAAGTTAGCCGACCCCCACAGTGAGGAGAATTAACCCCTTCTCAGCCAAAACCAGCACATGCTGTTTTCTTAGAATCAGGACTGCTAAGATGATGAGCTTAATAATACAACATGCCACATATGGTCTCTCTGATACCTTTGCTAAATTTTAGAGGACACTGACTTCACGCAATTTTTTTTTTTACACCAATTTGAAGGATTCTACAGTAAAAGGCATCTGGAAAATCAGGTACAGAAAGAGCAGAGAATAATGTATTGAGAAAGAATGTGCTTTCTTGCTAGAAGTAAACACATTCTGTGGTTTTCAAATGAAAATGTGTCAAAGGGAAGGGAGGGGAAGGGAAAAAGACTCAAAACTTTATAATATCACATGTATAACTGACCAGTTTGAAATTTCTTATGGAACAGACTATTTGTAATTATTTTAATTACATTGCAAATATAAATGAGACTAAAAAAAAAAGTTCTGTCTTTGTTCATTTGTTTCCACATCAAAGTAGAACTTTTAAGGTGAATGTAGCTCCCCTAATTTTAGGAAAGTTAGATGTATTCAGAGCATCTGAAGATTTGACTCTTGATGTAAAATACTAAGACTCCTGTTCAGAAAAATAATGCTATTTAAAATCACAGAATCACAGAATGGTAGGGGTTGGAAGGGACCTCTGGAGATCATCTTGTCCAACTCCCCTGCTTGAGCAGGCACCCCCAGAGCAGGGGCACAGGAACGCATCCAGGTGGGTTTTGAATGTCTCCAGGGAAGGAGACTCCACAGCCTCCCTGGGCAGCCTGTGCCACTGCTCTGGCACCCTCACAGGAAAGGAGTTTTTTCTCATATTGAGGTGGAACTTCTTATGGTCCAACTTGTTGCCATTGCCCCTTGTCCTGTCATTGGGCACTATTGAAAAAAGCCTAGTCCGATCATCCTGACACCCACCCTTTAGATATTTATAGGCATTTATGAAATCGCCCCATAGTTTTCTCTTCTCCAGGCTGAACACACCCAAGTCTCCCAGCCTTTCCTCGTAAGGGAGATGGTCCAGTCCCCTGATCATCTTTGTAGCTCTCAGCTGGACTTGCTTAAGGAGTTCCACATCCTTCTTAAACTGGGGTCCCAAAACTGGACATAGTACTCCAAATGTGGTCTCACTAGGGCAGAGTAGAGGGGGAGGATAACCTCTCTCGATCTGCTGGCCACACTCCTTTTAATGCATCCCAGGATACTGTTGGCCTTCTTGGCCACAAGGGCACATTGCTGGCTCACGGTCAGCTTGTTGTCCACCAGCACTCCCAGGTCCTTCTCAACAGAGCCACTTTCCAGTAGTTCAGTCCCCCAGCCTGTACTGGTGCATGGGGTTGTTCCTCCCCAGGTGCAGGACCTTGCACTTGCTCTAGTTGAATTTCATCAGGTTCCCCTCAGCCCAGCTCTCCAGCCTGTCCAGGTCTTGCTGGATGGCAGAACAGCCTTCTGGTGCATCAGCCACTCCTCCCAGCTTGGTATCATCAGCGAACTTGCTGAGGTTACACTCTATCTCATCATCCAGGTCATTGATGAATATATTGAACAGGACTGGACCCAACACAGATGCCTGGGGAACACCACTAGTGACAGGCTTCCAACCAGGTTCTGCTCCATTGATCATGACCCTCTGAGTTCTGCTGTTGAGCCAGTTCTCTATCCCCCTCAATGTCCACTCATCCAACCCACACTTCCTTAGCTTGCCTGTGAGGATGCTATGGGAGACAGTGTTGAAAGCCTTACTGAAGTCAAGATAGACAACATCCACTGCTCTCCCTTCGTCGACCCAGCCAGTCATACCATCACAGAAGGCTATCAGGTTGGTCAAGCATGATCTCGCTTTGGTGAATCCATGTTGACTACTTCTGATAAGCACCTTCTCCTCTACATACCTGGAGATGACCTCCAGGATGAACAGTTCCATCACTTTCCCGGGGATGGAGGTGAGGCTGACTGGCCTATAGTTCCCCAGGTCCTCCTTCTTGTCCTTTTTTGAAGACTGGAGTGACATTTGCTTTCCTCCAGTCCTTGGCCACCTTTCCTGTCCTCCACAACCTTTCAAAGATGATGGAGAGTGGCTCAGCAAGAACATCTTCCAGCTCCCTCAGCAGCTGTGGGTGCATCCCATCGGGGTCCATGGATTTGTGAGGATCCAGTTTGCATAGGTGATCTCTGACCCAGTCTTTCTCAACTGATGGTAAGTCTTCTTTTGTCCCAATTTGTCCTCTTACCTCTGGGGGCTGATTTTAAGGATTTTAAGAATATATATTTTATTTCATATTTGCCTTTTAAAAAATTTAGTTGTGAGGGTGATAGCATGATAGTAATAAAGCGACAGTTATTACTTTGTTACCCATTGCAAATAGGTCAAAGTTTCTCAGTACTTTCTTTAAAAGTATGCTAAAAATTAATATGAGATCTTTCAGAAATAAAAAACTTATATGCCAATTTCCATTACTCTGCCTATAACCATTCCTGTTCTAAAGGTTTGTATACCAAGCATTAGCAGTATGAGTGACTTCACTGTATTAATGATAATCTTTTTTCTTTTTATAATTTATTCAGAATGTACCATGTTTCTGGAATGATTGTGGTGGCTAAACATACAGGCTCACTCTGGCACCGTGGGCATGCACACAACCTAGTAGATAAGACAGGAGACCTATGGGCCTCCGTACCTTCCAGAATGGCTGCTAGGTGCCAGCCAGGGTACCACAGA
This sequence comes from Phalacrocorax aristotelis, assembly GCF_949628215.1. Classification (NCBI taxonomy): domain Eukaryota; kingdom Metazoa; phylum Chordata; class Aves; order Suliformes; family Phalacrocoracidae; genus Phalacrocorax; species Phalacrocorax aristotelis. Next base: position 134,321,554 of record NC_134277.1, on the reverse strand, counting down.
GAGTCTAAAATGTCATGAGGCAACTGTGCTTTGGTACCTGAATCACTTTCCTCACTTACAAGATAATGAGAAAACCATTTGAAAGAAAGAAACAAACTTTTCTATATAGTTTTTTGATTAAAGAATGTTGCAGCAAGCATGAGTAAGCACTTCAAAACAAGGAAAAGACATAATCAGGTTAACCATGAGCAATTCAATTTATTTTGAGGTCTTTACATGCACAAACAAGCAGTATCTCATTAACACAATAAAGTATTTTATTTCAAATTCACATATATTTGTCTATTTTATGGTAGTATTAAGGCTTCATATTTCTTTGCTAACTTAGCATCATATTGTGTAAATACATGTAACGTGTCAAAATCTGTCATATTCAAGATATACTTTATTATAGTCAAAGAAATGCATTGCATATTTACAATATCAACAGATATATTCATAGGTGTACTTCAAGGTGTGAGACAGTTAACTATGAAACTAATTGAAGTGCACGTCATGTCCAATGTAACTTTCTGTTAATAACTAGGAAAGGAAGTAGATAGAAAATGGGATAAAATGCATCTTGGGTTCACCAAAGGCAGATCATGCCCAGCTAACCCAATAGCTTTCATGATACGATAACTGATTCTCCAGACAAGGGAAATGCAGTAGATTTAATCTGTCATGACTTCGGAACAGCTTTTGGTTCAGTGCCACTTTGAAAATTATTTGTTAAGATGGTAGGATGGGAGTTAGTACAGGAGTTGTAAGGTGGAAATAGATGGTTAGAAAACAAGAGAATAGAAGATGAACTGTTCTAAAAGGAAGGTCATTGTGATGAAAGGAGTTATCCAGAAATTAGTGCTAGGGCAAAAAGCTCTGCAGACATTTGTACACATTCTCAAGGCCTCAAGGCTTAGGCATGGTCCAGAGGAGCAGGCCAAAGACCAAAGATCCATAAGAGTTTAGAGTTCATGTTGAGACAAGAACAACAAGTTTGTTACTTTAAAACTGGGCAAGGACACACATGCCTACCAGTTATGAAATATAAGAAGTGGATAAGAATGCAAGAAGTGCCCTGTATTAATTTAAGTTAATTTATTATTAATTTCCAGTAGTGGCAATACAAGAGCCTATTTAGGTAGAGAGCACAAACCTTGTTGCCCGCTGCAGTGCATTTCCCTCAGAGTTTTCCAGCATCCACTGTTGCTACATTAGTTGTATATCCCTAGCCAGTACCTTAGTACCTTCTCATAGATATGTTGTCCATGCATTTGTTTAATCTCTTTTTGCATGTGCTGGATCTCTGTGCCACCACAAACATCTGTGGCAGGAGGTTCTGAAAATTACTACTTGCTGTGCAAAAAATCTATTCTTTTCTATCTTCTTAAAGTTATCTCCTAACTTTCACTGAATGCAACCTATTTGTAGCATTCTGGTATTTTGTGAACAGCAGTTTCACACTCAGCCTTTGTGATTTTGTAAGTATATTTAAAGCTATACTCATGTACATGTTTTGTGGAGTTTTAAGATCAATCTTCTTCTGGAAGAGACATTTCATTGTATTTTTCTTTGATATTACTTCAATGAATGGCAATACACAATAGTAATTATTAAAAAGTCTGAGTCAGATAAATGTTTAAGTTATCCCAAAACTTTCTCCTTAGTACTTAAAGATTTATCAGTTTCCTGCACACCTATCAAAAGATAAACTACAGCAATGCAGTTCATCTCTGGAACAAAAATGTCTCCTTTTTAAAGGAGACCTTTTTACATTGTAAACCTTTTTACATTAGAAGAAAGACTGTTCTCTAGTTTTTAGCCCAAGAAGAGACAACTGAACAGTGCATATAACTTTGACTAGGATTTGAGTGTAATGGATTTATTAAGACACTTTAGCGCAATAACTGAAAAGCACTCTTGCACATATATGGAGTGTTGGATAGCATCCATGTAGTGATTTGGTGTAAGTGGTCTCATTCATAAACAGTAGATATCTCTCAAATGTTTTCAGCTGCTCAAAAGGCAACCTCAAGAATACCAAGAACATCCTGGAGGATGGCCTATCCTTTCCTAATCATAGCAGGTCTCTTCAGAGAAGTTTGATAAGGCTGTAAGCAGAAGTGTCTACTAACTATTCCTTGAAAAACATACCTTCATTCTACCTGGATTTCAGTTTAATATGTTTCAGGAGTACTGACCTTGCTTCATATTCTCATACCTCTTCCCTATTACTATACATTGATCTTTTCTATGCAGTTTCATTTTTTACATGACAAATGAAAAAGACATATCAGTATTGTTTGTAGAGCTATTTGTAACTGTGCAAAGATATAGATTGATTCAGTTTACCTTTATTGTATCTTTATGGAATAGTAAGTTGATTATTAGATCATAATTGCCAGCTTCCATCTCTATTACTAAATTCCCTATGTAATCATAGATAAATACTAGCTTAATAGACCCAAACAAGTCATGGCTTTACTCATGCATAATGCTACAACTGCCATTCCACAGTGTCCTACTTCTTGTTATCATAACAATTGCTATTGATTTATTGAGCTTTTTCATAGCCAATGGTTAGCCTTCTAAACCATGCCAACAAAAATTGTGTACACCCACGCTAGAACAGAAAGAAAGGTTGCTGAAACAAAAATCAAGTGATGAAATAAACAATTTAACAATTTTTCCTCTGTATGAATACATTTTTCTAAGCTTTATACTAATCCAGTATGGTACTTATCAGTGTTTAAAATGCAGTCTCAGCAGTTCTCAAGTGTTTGTTATAAACTCACTTCTATTATTTCTTCTCAGATGACTCAAAAGTTATTTACTATTATCATCAGTCAGGACAACAAGAAACATGATATTTGTTTTTGGTATTCAAACATACTTACAAACTCTGGCTTTAAATATGAGGGTACTTTTTCTTTTTTTTTAAATTTGAGTGCTGAACAAATCTTTCATTTCTTGTTTGATGGTTTGGGAGATTAAAACTCCTCTCTGGGATCTTCCTATTTTTAGCTAAGATGGTGCTTATTATCTTTGTACAATACTTAAGGTATGTGATGTGTTTTTCAAAAATCTGGAAAGACGAAGTCCCTCTTCACAGAAGTTTACAGTCTTCCATGCAAAGCTTAACATATTAAGGCACTGCACAGTAAAGGAAAGGAATATTTGGAAAAAGATATGTTTGGAACAAGAAGAGTTTCTCTTAAACAGCAACAAAATAAACAACGAAATGGCAACAGTGTTGACATTGAAAAAGTAGCAATATTTACTGTTTTACTCCAGATATTTACTATTACGAATGTGGGACACTGCAAAACAACATGGGGTAGTCAGGTTCTTTTTGGCCATGAATATAGGTGTTTTAAGGGTGACCACTAAACATGCAACATGGTCCTAGTCTAACTCATCTTAATATAAAAGAGTTTGTATTGGTTACAGTTTTAGTGGAAGACATCAATAGAAAGCACATGAAAAAGTAGCTAATTTAGAATTATTAGAATCATAGAATGTCCTGAGTTGGAAGGGACCCACAAGGATCATCAAGTCTAACTCCCGTTCCTGCATAGGACAACTGCAAGTTTACACCATGCCTGTGAGGGCGTTGTCCATGTGCTTCTTGAATAGCGTCAGGCTTGGTGCTGTGATATCCTCCTAGTCTGACAGTAAAATAACATTACTAGGGCAAGGTAGTGAAGTTTGCAACAATATCTACACCCTATCTGTTGTTTAAACAAATATTATTCAGACTGCAGCACTTGAACAGAACCATTTTAATATGAGAACATCACAAAATGTATCACTGAAGTGGTGTCTTATCAGTCTGGTACAAAACTGAGCAACTCTTCAATTTCTGAATTCCCAGAAATCTCAGATGTCCATTTATAGCATTATTGCATTTTTCAAATCAGTTTAATGAGTCTGCCCCAGATAACTAAAGGCCTAACCCCTTATTCCCCTGGAACAGTGAATTGAGAAAAATATCAAGGAATCTGGTCAGTCACCCTACTACCACTACCATCAAGAAATCTACAACTCAGAATTTTTGTTCTTATTAAAGAAAGTAAAAAAACTAGAAAACTTAAGAACCCATTGAAATACTAGATATTCAAGAAAATATTAATTTGTGTCAGACGTATATTGTTTGTAATGATTACTTTTTCCTGGAAGATATATCTTGACTATACATTTATGACATTACATTGAACTAAATATATGTATGCTAATGAATATGGCTAAGTTAAAGTAGCTATAAGAACTTGATATGTTTTTAAAAATAGCCACAAATCACTGTATTGAGTTTACATGGCAAGGTGTTGGCAGAGAGGAACTGTTATGAACTGGCCACCACCTCCATTCCCCATCCCACCTGCACCACTTGGAGTAGGAGGGGGAGGAGATAAAAGAGATGGTAATGAAGGAGTGAAGTTGAGCCTGGGAAGAAGGGAGTGGGATACAGAAAGCAGTTTTAATTTTGTCTTTGTTCGCCACTACCAAACTCTATTTTTAATTAGCAATATATTAGATTAATTTTCCCCAGTGCAAGTGTGTTTTGTCCATGACAATAATTGGCAACTGGTCTTCCTGTCTTTATCTTGACCCATCAACTTTTCCATCTTATATTCTACCCTCTGTCCTGTGAAGGGGAGTATAAGAGCAGCTGGGTGGGCATCTGGTACCCAACCAAGGTTAACTCACCACAACCACTCAGATTAATTCCATGTGAACCTGTTGTTATGGCTTCCAAATGCAACAGTGATATATGACCATATAGTGGTGTGTGCTCTGTGAGGAGCTCTGAAGTTATAACCCTTGCTGCCTAAGTTCCTTCCCTTTGTGTTCATCATTCTAATGCCTTGCATAAAATGGGAATCAAAATAGGGGGACTTTATAACACTGCCTTGACCATTTTCATTGCCCTTTCACAAATTAAGAAATTACATTTTCTGTTTTGCATTAAAATGGTAGAGTTGTGACTTGATAGATTTATTTAAAAGATTTAATACAAGATCTTGCAATTTCATATGGTAGCTCTTTCAGATTTCTACGATGACATCATGCAATATGATTTTATTTTAGTTCATTAAACTGCTAGAGCTCTGCTTGTGCTTCATGTGCTTGAATTTTCTTTTGTGTTTTCTTAATTCACTAGTGATCCTGTCACCTTTTTCACATTCAGCATTGACATACCCATTGAAAAATGAAGGAAGATGTTAATTTAGTTTGTGGCACAGATTTATATTTTTTTCAATATAGATTCAGTGCCACTACTCTCTTTTTTTTTTTTAATTATTTCCTATACAAGGTCAACTCTGCTTACATAGGATAGTTTTTACGTTAAACCTGTGACTCCTGATATTTAAACTTTCCTCTTATTTTATTTCTTGTTCATTCTCTACTTTATTAAAATAGCAATCTTGAGATGACTTGTCTCAAGTTAGGTCCAGGCCTATCTCCGTGCTTCTTCTTCCCTTATTTATGACTCAGATTTCACTTGTCCAAGTAGATGATGCATATTCAGAGTGTCAGACAATCTTCCTTCTGAAAGTCCCTATTTTTCTCCATGAAGGCAGCTTTGAAGCAAAGCAGGACATGAAATCTGCCACTGACATAAGTTTTTCTGTTGGCTGCTATCTCTCTCTCAAAAAAAGTGTACAAATATAGGAGAAGGAAAAAGTAACCTTTATCTGCAAGGAATAAGGAATACTGTTACTAGTAATATTCTAAGGGTAGGAAGCTCAAGGGTCCTCCATACCCTAAAGAACTTCAAGTAAACCATCTACTTACTTGCACTGCAAATTGAAGAAAATTTGCTTAGAACATTCACAATGTTAATGTTATATCTTAAATATCTCAGGACTGAAAGACAGGTAACAATTCATAAGATAGTAACAAGCGATAGGATGAGAGGAAATAGCTTCAAGCTGTGCCAGGGGAAGTTTAGGTTGGACATTAGGAAAAACTTCTTCACCGAAAGGGTTGTCAGGCATTGGAACAGGCTGCCCAGGGAGGTGGTGGAGTCTCCATCCCTGGAGGTATTTAAAAGAAGGGTAGATGTGGTGCTTGAGGATATGGTTTAGTGGTGGACTTGGCAGTGATAGGTTAGCGGTTAGACTTGATGATCTTAAGGGTCTTTTCCAACCTTAATGATTCCATGATACTATGATTCTAAGTGATTTGCAAAGCAGTGGATGGTATCTACATGTACCCGATTCTTTGTTACTCTATCACTTCAAAAATTTTATGCAGAACTTGGGTCTTCATACCCCAGCTAGGTTGCAAGGTGGTTTTTATCATGTTTAGTTTGGAGTATGTGCAGATTAAAGCCCTTGCTTCATTCATTATAAAAGTGTCTTTTATTACTGTATCATTATATAACCCACACTAGGGTGGTTTGTCTGCTAATCAAAATGTAGTCCCCTGACTGAAACAAAGAATTTAAGAAAATGAAGTAGTATTGGGATTTTTATGCAGCTTAGGAACTCAAATATTAAAGTCAGAAAGCCTTTCAAGTTTAGGAACACAGGTCTGGGAAGGATCACTGAGATCATCAATTTCAGGCCTCCGGTATTCCAGGAGGCCTCATCATATAATCTTTTTCATAATCTTATTAAACTCCATTTAAAATGCAGTTCATTATTTTTGTCACCACTACTGTTCCAGGACCTCATTACACTAAGAGTTGGGAACTTTACTGATTGCAGCTACTGAGTGGAGCTGAACACTGGACATAGAGACACAGGCAAAAAGTTTCTTTTTATTTCTTACCAAATCTCTAAATGTCAGAGTTCAGTGGGACTGGGTATGATGAATGTTGAGCAGGCAGTGTCCAAACATCACAAATGGCACAGCATATCTTATCTTCATATTTGTGAGGAGAAAATGAGATGTGATACTTACAAGAACTTAGCATTTTCTGAACTGTACAAATACCCTGTTAATTAATCTAATTCTCAGTATAAGACTTTGGGTTTTTTAGTTTAAACCTTCAGACTCTGACAGCATTACAGATGAAGCCAGAATTACTACTAAATTTATTTCCTGATGAGGACAATTAACATGCACAGAACTTCTTATGCATGACTTAATCTGATTATTAAAAAAGAAGGCTCTGTCAGAAAAGCAAATCTGAGTTTTTCTTGATACTGATAGAATAAGTGAAGGATCTTATCTTCAAGTTTTCTCCAGGCTTCTTCTACTATGGATGGGTTCAAGGGTGTAGTATTAGAAATTATAACCTATCAACTGGTCAAACTGATAAGATGACATTTTTATTTTTATCAGCAAAACCCTTATTGCTCATGAAAGAGTATATCTTTCAGCAGAGTTCCTCTACCATACTATTGTTCAGGTTACCAAGCTGTGTGTATATTCCTTTACTGTTTGCCCCTCAGGACATCCTTGAAAATAAGACATGTTGTTTTAAGGCCGCAAGGGTTTTATCTGTGTGTAAAAAATTAAATAAAATAAATTCAGAACAAATACAGCATTAATATTTTATACATATATTGCTTTAATATTGCATCAGTAGCAAATTAGAATCCAAGCCTAGATTTTCATGTTTTGAATATTAACTGCTGAAGTTTCATCAGTAGCCTTAGGAGGGTTTGTTGGATCTTAACGAATCGTGACAGAAATTATGGTTGGTGTTCACACAAAGTGCGAAGTGTCTGTTTGAAAACTGCAATAAAGTGATGTCAGAGAAGGCAACTGTCTGCCTGATCCCTAATCAACAACAGTAAAATCAGCCCTGGTACTGCATCCTGACTAAATCTCCCTGTACTTTTTCAGAGTGCAAAAATAGAAGTACTGGGGTGCATTAGGCACACCCTTGAATGATCATTACCCTAAGGGGAACAGAGATACACCTATCTCACATAGAATCTCCACTGTTTGATATAATACTGCCTCATGTATATTGGCCAGATCTTGCAATATGTTTATCATACAAGTAATCTACACTCCTCCAAGCAGTTTCATTAGATACACTAGAACGAGTTTAGTGAATAATAATTTGCATTCAGGAACATTTGCAGGAGGATATCATCAAATCTATACATTGAGATTTGTATCTCTTGTCCATGATGTCACTCCAGCAACACTTTCAGTGACCATTCTTGGTCCCACAACATGGAAAAAAAAACCAGGTAATTAGTTCGTACATACTGATGGACGAAAAACATTTGCAACCGTTTTGTTATACAATCTGAAACAAATTAGCAACATAAATTAAAATATTTATTAGCAAGATAAAAACCTGGAAAAGCATGTTATTTAAAATTTTAAAGAACATCTAAACTACAGTGTTGTAATTGTTCATAAAGAGATAAAGCCATGTTAACAAACTCTTTGGCTGTAACTGAAGGTTGTGTTGGATAAATCTCTCCCGTATAAGAACTCTTTTCAGGAATGAGATGAAAGAAATGTATTTAAAATGGTTGAACCTGGCTTATCTTTTGATTTTGGTGGAAAAATGTGGAAAATTTAATTAAAAAAATAATTACTGAATGTTACAATCAATGCAGTTGTAGAGATTATCAGAGTGTCTGTGACAGTACTCTGGGACAATGCAGGAACATGGGCAAGGCAGATCATGCTGTAATTACAAAGGGGGAAAAGTTACCCAAAAGAAAATAAGCTGCACCATTTAGCACATATCTTCTGCACATTTATTGGTAGTTCTTCTGGTCCTTAAAATGTAACGTTCTGTTCCGTATTTAACACCGTCTTTTCATGGGACATACTGCTGAATTATCCCTAGCAGTTGTTCTCTGCCTGTCTCCAGAGATCAGGGACTGAACCATGACTCAGAGAGTCACAATATAGTCCCTGATTACCCCTTGCTCCAGGAAGAAAATAAACTGCATTAGCCTTTTACCTGGTACAGATGATTTCTTCTCTCTGCACCAGCCAGGCTGTGCTGGTCAGTATGTCGGGGCAAGGGTCATAGCCAGACATTACTCACTCCCCATGCATCTGCAAAGGAGTGGGAATAGCTGCCTTGTAGAGGCCATTCACCCTTTTGTAATGCAATCTGCACTCAGGGTAAATTGCACTGTGTAAGAGGGCACTTTAAGCTTCTCTCTAGGAGAGAGGTGTATATGACAAACTACATTCTTGTCCTGTATCTGTAGCATGTGTTTAGGCAAATGATTTTGAAGCATCAAAGCTGCTCATATTGATCTTTAATCCCTGATTTACTGCAGTAGAAGAACATGATACAACAGCCCACGTGTCCTAGAAAGCTGTCTTTGCCAATGGAGGTACAGTGCCTAGCACCTCACAAGGTTTAGTCCATGTATGAACAGCTGTGACATTTCTGGGGATGGCCAGCAATGATCCAACTGCCCATTCCCCCTATGACTATTTTACATGTACTATTTCTTGTGGTCAGCATGTTCTTGTTTGTTTATTAGAAAAAGAAAACTAGGGTCACTAAGAAAAAAAAAAGGGACCTAGATCATGATGGTAATAAAGTGGTCTCTCACCTACAAGCAGGCTAGCAAGAGAAATATGTGTGAAACACTCTCTACTTGCCCCTTGTACTTTTGCATGCACAAATCAAGGGCACTTTTAAAGTGAAAAAGAACATAATACCTATCACTTTCAGTTCTGCAACATGAAAGGGAATTAGAGACCCAGTTGCTGACCAGTTCAAGTTGTGCTGTTTTGGCAGATTGCCTCTTGCTCCAGCAAAGTGTAAAACTGGAGAGTGAAAATTCAAGGAAAGTGAAAAAAATCATGCACTGTGTCAGAATCTATTATTTCTTTGAAGTTCAGTTTGTTGTCTGCTGTCATGGGACTGCCTTCAAAGAGTGCATGGAATATTTAAAAAACAAAGTGAGAAAGCAGGCAGCACTTTCCTGTTACAGTCTGCAGATATTTTGACACTCCAAACAATCATCAGGGGTTTCCCAGATGCTTGATGTTACATAATTTGTCATGATGCCTCGTGTGAGTGCGCCTGGACTTCATGTCTTACTATCCCCCACTTTCTTTTTGTGGCACTTAAGTGGGAATAGGTGTCATCAAGGAAGTATATGGTGCCAATAATTCAGTATTTTCACAAAGAGGGTTTTTCTCTAGAAAGAATAGCATTCATTCACTCTAGTAAACAAATCAAGACAAGTTTGTCTGAGAAGACTGTTACTGAACAAGCACGATCACCTTGGAAAGAGAACTTCAAGCAGAATGAGAAAATTTAGAGAGTATATGTATTTATTTATGCTAACTTTATCAATAATGACAAAAGACTGATACTGTGCAATGCAAAGTATTTTTTAAATGCTTTCAGACGATTGAGTTACTAGGAGTATACTGAGGTTTGTTGTACATATACAAGAAGGAATAATATAGTGATACAAAAAGGAAAAATATGGTGAACCAAATATATTTAAGAGAGAGGGAAAGAAGTACCTTCTTTAAAAAAAAGGATGAGCTATCCTTGGCTCAAGTAGATAGTCCAGGTTTGATCATTACTCAGTGAAGTGTCTCTTATTGCCTTCAGAGGGAGATTTCCGACTCAGTAACGAACAACAGAAAGATAAGGTTTTCAGAAGCAATCCTCCCTGAAATGTCATAGATATTCTGTTCTCTACTCATACTTTGACAATGTTAGAGCCTTACGGTATGTAGAAGATCTCACTCTAAAATAAACAGTGATAGATCCCTGCCTGGAGGAAATTATAATCTAAATTAGTCATAGTAAGAAAGTAAATATCATAGAAAGCCTACTTCTTCTGACTCTAGAAGACTCTCAAACTCTCTAGCTGTGCCTTTGCTCAGCCTGCACCTCCCTCTGTGCTGACACTGTGGTGCAATGTACAGAGGAAGCTCAGCTGAAGCTGCTGGGCACCTGCAGGAGATCCCAGAGGGGACTTAGTCATTATGAAGTTCATTCTTCAGCTTAGTGAATATTTTAAATTACACAATCAAGGATATTTGTCCAAAAAATAGAAGTCCTGAATTTTAGCCCATCCTTACTCCAGAAGAGTTTGAAAATTCCTAATCCTTGGGTTTTTTTTCTAATTTGTTGGGGTTTTGGGGGTTTGTTTGTTGTTTGTTTTTTTTTTTTTTACAAAAACCAGTCTAATGCAAAATATTATACACATGCACACACATGACTGAGCAGGAACCAGAATGTAGGACTTCTAAGTCAGAGCATCGCAAGAGGACAAGATAGTGTAATGCTTATGTCTACCACAGATGTGATGTGAGATCAGCTGTTTTGTGCTTTGTTCTTACTATTGCCTGGCTACTGACACTTCCTGAAAAAGTGGCCTCCTGTTGACAGTAAATGGAGTAATCTCTACTCTCATGTTTGAGCATCTGTAATTTAGGCTTTAGGCTGGATAAACTAAGTAGTTAAAGTACGAAGTTAGTATTTAGCTGTCTATATGTTTGCCAAGATTCAGGGTTTCCTTTAATAACTCTTTGCTACCTCACCTCACAGTGAAGAAATCTTTGAATTTTGAATAATGTGAAAAGTCCACTATTACTTTGCCACTTCAGAAGAGCTGGGTCTCTGTTGCTACGGAGATTGGAATAAAAACCAATGATTCAATGGGAAGACTTTGGGATAGTGTTTGTCCTGGAGTCAACGTTGCAAGTTTGACTGTATTTATATGAAAACTCTTGACTTTAAAAGGAGAAATTACCAGTTCATGAACAAATTATAAATCCCACAAGGGTTATATATTTACCAATGCCCAAATATTTCTACTGCTTTTTCCACCACTAAAATCATAACCTGGCTTACAACCTCAGTAATTTCTATTAAAAAAAAACACTTGTGATGAAATAAATAGAAGATTAGAACATTGGGTAGGGGGAAATCAGTAGGAAGCAACAAAAGATTCTGTGGTTTTGCTGTCTTCTTTTAACAAAAGAGCGGAGTGGCAGGAAAAAGAGAAAATAAATAAAAGATAAGGAGAATTATCTGTAAATAAAATGCTTTCCTTAAGTTTTCCCTGTGGTTCAAATATTCTTTAATTTGACCCAAACAACATCAGAAGAGCTTCAGCATATTGAAGAAGAAACTTATTTCACACCTTCCCTAATCTTGGAGTGCTTCCTCAAAGTCCCTATCCAGAATTAACAATCCTTTGGGCCGGAATTCTGCATCTTGGAAGGTTAATGAAATCAATGGAACATGTGTGAATGGATCTGTTTGGAAGGTGCTGGCTTTAAATCAACATCCAGACCCCATTTGTTTCCTGATGGCTTCTTAAGGGACATCACAGGCTGGGAAAATAAGTATGGGAATGAAAGTCATAGGAACTTAGCACTGTGGAAGGGCTTGGCCAGTGAGACCAATCCTTCTCTATTACATTATAAACGTAAAGCACTTAGGTATAGAATTATGACATATTTCCCAATTTTTCTTGGAGAAAAAAACCCCAAACTTATTGTAAAAGTAAAGAAATCCCATGGTTTAGTCCTGGCTCTAATCAATGACATGCTGGTGTTTTGCTTAGGTGTGAACAGATTCTAACCAGGTATCACACACCTGCTGCTGTAAATTCCCACTGCACTAGCATATAAAACCCATTTATTTATTTGTGGGACACATGCAATAAAAGAGAGACTGTTATCCCGATGTAATGTTTTCCCCTCTTTGCAGACCTGCACCTACCAGATCAAAAAGGAAAATATAAGTAATTCCTTTCCATCATTTAATTTTCCCTGTTACACAGAGTCACTTTTTAGAAGACGCTCTGTATTTTCCTTAATATTTGGAAGAACCAGCTCCAAAGAAACAAAATATAATGGCTATAGCTGGAATATACTATCTTCCAGCTTATCGAGCAACATTCCTAATAATTTGCTGTAAAATATACATAATGAAATCAGACAACAAGAACAGAATATTTAAAATGTGTGACTAATCTAATTCATTAAGCGATGCATATTTGATATTTTCAGTTGGCTAGTAATATACAAACAAACTCTGTAGTTGTCTATCCTGAGTTATGTGTATGTATGCCATTATATTAAAGCCAATAAACAATCCAATAGGAATTTTCCCAGTCAGTATGAAATACCTGTTTTGAACCTGCTAGGTTCAAAATTATGGAACTAATGATAGAACAAGTGTGGAAGCTCAGTAAATCACTTATCTTGCCCTATAGTTGCCATAGTTCCTCTTTTCTTACTTTAATGGAGGCACACTGCCTAAGAAAACATGTAGCAGAAGGATATTTTCAGTGTACTGTCAGTCCTAAATTACATCTCTGTGAAAGTAGCACTAGTCACGTCATGCCATTTTACTAAGACAAGGGCTCACGAGTGCACTGCCCACAGCAAAGTCACATTTCACCTGTCCTTCTGCGGCCTGCACTATATTGACAGGATCTGTGACAAGAAGCTGAACAGATTTGTTGTTCTCAGGTTGATGGGCTTATATTTGTAGCGGTCCCATCTTCTGCTGGCAGCAGGCTCTGCCATAGATGTGGCTACAGGAGAACACCATTATTCTCTGGTAGCCTTAAGATCATGTTACCCAGGTAATCTTCTTGTCTTTCTTCTCCTGAACTGTTGGGACGGTTCCAGGAAAAGTAAGAGGTGCTGAATTACTATTTTTGTTATTGTACAGAACTGAAACCCAATTCCAAACCTCCTTCATTATCTCCTCAAGCCTTCAAGCTTAATTGACAGCAAGTCTTTATATCTTGATTTGTTCCCATTAGAAGTCCTTGTGCCCTTGAATAAACAGGTAAGGTAATAACTTTAATTACTGCTATAATTAGGTGTATCTGAAGCACCTGTGCTTTGGCATGAGAAAAGAGGCCTAAAAGTGAACTTTCCTTTTTGCAACATTGATACGTATTTTTTCTTAATACCATTCATTTGGCAGGTAAAGGCACCCAAATTAGACATGGCAGCTGAACTTTAAGAGGCAGGAAAAAAAGATTTTTTTTTTGTTTGAATTGCTGTTAAAAAAACTTATTTATTGTGATAATAAAGTGGGAAGAAATCTTCAGGTAAAAGGCAATTAAATGTATGGAACAGCTTTAAAAGGCCACAGCCTTTTTGTACTAACAGTCATTAAAGAAACCAAACAAAAATAAATGGATCATCAATAGAATAACACAGTAGGGTAATTCATAAGGCATAACGCCTTCTGCATTTGTTTTGTTTCTGTTAGCAAGACCCTATACTGTGTTAAGCATATGCCAAAAAAAAAAAAAAGGTGAAAAGCATATGTATATGTTTAAAATTATGTGTGTGATGTACATTTTGTGTGTATGGCTACAATTTGGCTTGCAACCAGTAAGTTTAGCACTTTTATTTTCCATTTCAACTGGTGGATGAAAAGCAAAATAAAAGCCATTATTAAATGTGTATGAGTAAACTTATATTTAAAAAAGGAACAGAGTGATCACTGAAAACGAGTAAATAGCTCATTTTTGACTGAAAGTTTAGATTCCTTTGAAATAATTTTCAAATGGTAATTGAAGTAGATATTCTGAGAATGCATAGTTGGTGTCCATACCATCTTCACATGAGAAAACAAGAAAAGTAGACAACTAATTCGTAGTCACAGACAGAAACCTGAATTTCAATAATGTTAGGAAATACTACTCCTAAGGACAGAAATGAAGTTCAAGGTTAAGTGTCCAAATAAATGTATCTTGGTATTTGGCAAAAGGAAAATCAGACTGATTTTGGGGAATCCAGAGTAGACTCAGTATCCAGGAGACTTTATGTACTCCATGTGCGTTGACATAGATTCTGGAACTGTATTTTAGGAGTCCATCTTTGAAAAATTGCGTTTTGTTTGGAACCTCCTTGTGTTCTTTTTACTGATTTCTAACAGGTGCAGTTAATTGAAACAACTTGGCCACAACACGCCTGGCAATCACACCTCCACACTAAAGGGATGGGCATGCTGAAACCAAAGGCATTTTTCAATGAGAAATTGCTTTAAATAACATTATAGTCACGTTCACTCTTGTATTGCTATATGGTTTTTGAGAACCAAATGAAGGTTGAACTGAAAATTTTTTAAAACTTGCAGTTTTGTTTCTATTCTGAAACTGCAAAAGAATTTCTAAAGAGGTTTGGAGATTTCTTATATGCACACTATAATCTGTAAGAAATTTGATGATTTTCAGAAGTTGGTTACCTCTCCTCTAAAAAGGAAGGCCACTTCTGTGTATCAAGATGGGCATTCCAAGCCAATATTTGCTTTTGAAAATTTTGACCTACATACTTTCCTAATATAAATTTTCATTGGAAGAGATTAGTCTAGTTACCAGAGAACTGTCAGGCAGTCAAAAAGAAGGGAAGTGGTCTATGTGACTGTGATTTGGGAGAGGTAAGGCAGACTCTAAATAATCTGTCTATTAAAATATGTTCCACACTATAAAAATTGAAAACCTACCATAAAACAAGGCACAATAGGGGGATGATATGGGATAACTGACTTGCCATTAACCACACTGCTGTTTTTCTTTAAATAAATAAAAGTCTTCAGGCTCTACTGCTGTCCAATATATACTTTCCTTGAGCATTAAATTTCCATAAAATCAGTCACTATGACCTGAAAAATAGCTGATCTGTGGGTGAGGGATATTTTCCAAAGAAATTCCTTAGGAATTTTTATTAGATATCTAGATATATGTAACTACAAGAGATAGAGACAAGCCTTTTATATATCTGAACTTCAAAAAAAGTTCCAGTGTTTAGAAAAGATTTAAAATCTTTTGAGGACTTAATTTTTTAGTTTCATTCCTTCTCCTTCAGATACCTTCATGAATGTGAGAGGGATGTGTTTAGTTGAATTTTAACCATTTAAATATTATATTTCTTCTTTCAGCTGGTCATCTGAGTTCTAGCCATATTAACACTTCCAAGAGACATTTGTGGTTCCTGCTGTAGCATGAGATCAAGCACCTTCCAAAGACGCTCATCTTTCTCCATCGACTCCAGAAGTAGTTTATATGCCTAAATTTTGTTCAGTAACTCACTTTTGTTTGAAGTTAAGTGAAATAATTTTCAATTTGGCTAAGGACATCTGTGAAAGCAGATTAAGCATAGGTTGAGATTTGTAAAGAAAATTGTCTGGAAGATGAAAACATGTCCTGAGAGGACTTTTTTTTCTTTACTCTACTCAGTGGGGAAAGCATCATGGTAAAGCATAATACAGCTTAAAATTTTTCTGTTTTTTTAGAGCTTCTACTCCAGATATTTCAGTGCTGTTGGGAAATAACAAGGATGCGGAGTACATATGACATTAGTCTGAAGCAGACCACTGAACGTTTGCCAGATTTGTGTTGATATTCTTGGCAAACTCTAGCATCTTGAAGGAATAAGAGGAAAGACAATTAAAAAAGCAGTAATGCTGTTATATCTTCATTCTTTCCTTCCAAACGAAGAGATTTGGATATCAGAATTTATATTGCTTTAATATGTGCCTGTTGCTTCCTTTTAATTTTGTTTTGTAGCCATTACTACCTTTATGATAACTTCTAAACCAATCAAGAACTACAGCAGAAATGAGGATCATCTATTAAGTGATACAACAACACTTTTTCATTACATAAATGCTGTAAAAGGAAGAGAAAGTAGCAGCTGCTGAATTTCTGCAACTAGACCTGTATGGCTCTAATCACAAAACAATGTATTAAACAACTTCTATTTTTCTCACATGGGAGACAAATTAAAATGTACCTTTGTAGTAGAGTCAGCTGGCATGACAGTTGCTGTCTGTGTTGCTGCTCAAAAAACATATGAATAAGTTATTTCAATTGTGGTACAAAAGAATCACTAAGCTTGAGACATGCAGGTGAAGCATGGTCTAGTATAAGTTAGATCATTAATCCAAGACTGTGATACCCAATATTTGGGATCTGTTCTAAGGCATTCCTGTTACTTTTCCAGGCCAGGAATAGGCTGCCACAACATTTCAGTTCTCAAAGGTTATGCCCTTGTGACTATTGCATGGAAAGGTAGGGCTCTGTGTGAAAAAAGCAGACTCTCTCTCTCTTGACCCAGTCTTCATTTTCATACAAATATCCGCAGGAATAAAACAAAAAAAAAGGTAATATCAACAAGATTGAAACATTGGCAAATAGTTTTCCACAATGAGTAACAGTTTGACACAAACTATTTTGAGTACAAATGCCTTCAACTATTTATTCTGGTTTTTTAGAAGTGTTAAATATACTAGTTTAAATAATGCATTTATCCTTGAAAATGAATTTCAGAGGCTGAAATCTGCTGTATAGTATCTTTTTAATAGCATAAGATGCAAAAGAAGAGTGTTGCCTTAACTTGAAAGATACTGTCTTTCATCATTTGGGTCACCAATTTAATGCGATTTAACATTAAGCTTTCTGAATTTTGTGATCCATTGTAAGAGGCTCCTTTTGCAAAGAAAGGTAACTCTATCTAGCATTCACAACCCGGCATGACTCCAGCATTTTAGAAAGCAATGACTCCTAATAGCTTAGTTTTTCAACTGCAAGTAGAATACAGGCTAATTGCAACAAAGCCCCTCAGTTTAGTAAAACTTGAATCTTCTGACCGGTCAGACAAATCCATTAGGATTTTATTGGGTCCTAAAAAGAGTTATGTGATTCCCTAGGATCCAATCCTTGTCAATCAGGCATGGTAAATTGGATTCTTGAATAGGGAAATCCCTAAGGGAGAGAAGATGTTATCTAGATCAGATGCAGTGATTTTTCGACTCTGTGCTCACTAGGTTCTGTTCTCTCTTTAGTGAACCAATAAAACCATAATAAGTATTGATTAACCCATTACTGAGCATTATCCACTGGCTTCTGCCTGGCTGTATTTAAACACAACACAGTGCCTCTCGGCTGGCATTGTACAGCTGTTTGCCTTTACATTGGCAGCCTTGGCAAGCTCATGACAGGTTTACTTAGTTTTCAAAACATCTTCAGTCACTTCATGTACATTTCAGATGCACTATTTTTTTAAAAAATATGTCTTGAAACCAGCTATATTTCCTCTAAAAGAGTGGAGAAAGGAAATACTGTTCAACATTTTTGTTTCATGCTGTGTGTTTTAAAATGATTGTGTTTGCCCATAAAAAAAAGAAAAGCAGATACTTTAAAATTAAAATGTTATAAAGCACTCACAGTCCAGCAGAAGGAATATTTGTCATTAGAAATGGCACAGATTGTGGCTTTTTGATAGCTTCTATAATTGTGAGCAATATATGACAGCTGTGTGGGTATCTTTCATTTGCACCCACCTGATGACATTAGCTTTGAATGTGTCATAACACTCCAGACGGTGGACTAGAGACTGTCGGAAGCAATGAAATTTTACAGGTGGATGGGTGTGTAAGATTTGCTTCAGAATGGACTGTGCATGCACAGACTTCGGTTTGCACTGGAGCTGATCTACAGTACTTTTACAACTTCTTACTAATAATCAGTTTTTTGGGGTGGGGGGTGTCTAAATTTTTTTTGAGTACTGCTCAATACATGGGAGTACAGAGATCACCTAGATAAATTAACTTTGATTACAGGGGACAAGGTCAGGAGCTGAATGGACACAGGTCGAACTGAGGCATCACAGAAAGCTCTTTTTTCAACAATCACATGAATCATTGAGCTTTTAGAAACTATTTTATTTTCTCTTATGTTGAACACATGCAACGTTTGCAGGAGGAGAGGAATATGTGCTTTGAAAAATTGATGTGTATTTATGTCTTTTTTTAGGTATAGTTTTCAAGGCTATATGGTGTTTTGTGTTCATTACAGAATAGTCATTTGATCAAGTGATTTTCAATACATTGTCAAAATAAATTACATTCACTTCATTAGATGTACAGGAAGTATAGCTGAAACAGGGACAAGTATTAATTTAGGACTCTGCAGAAACTGACACTCCATCTTATGACCCTGAGGCTGTTTTATTCAAGATACCCCGTGATGGAAGGAAGTCTGTCTCCATAGCAATTACCTAAATCTTTTATCAGTCATTTCTGGAAAGAAAATTAGAGCAATTGTGTCAGGATGGTCATATGGGCAGAAATTGCACACTCATTCAAACCACTTATGTCTCTGACTTTGTCCCTGCTTGATGGCTGCTTTTGTTTACTACTACGCTTTTGAAAGTTTGATTGGACATGAGCAGATGTGCCGTACTGTAACCACAAAAGGTTGTCCTTTGTTTCCTTTCCATTTCTTTTACATTTTTTTTCCTAGAACTGTCACTGAATTATACTATGTTTCTGTTTATTAAGCAAATTACTCCCTTACATCAGAAAAAAAGCCAGAAAAAAATCAGTTGAAATTAGTTAAAATTAGCAGCAGCAAAAGTGTCATTGTCGTAGATTTAATTATTACAGAGCGTGATAGTATTTAATGGCACAGGTTAATTTGATTTGACTCTTAAAAATGCTGTTAAGAGCAGTACCTATTTTTATCACATCATATCAATCATATCACACTTGTAGAATTTTATTGACTAGATAATTAGTGTAGTTCTACAGGGCTAGCTGCTTTTGGAAAGGGAAACCTGGCAAAATTTTAGTGTCCCATTATTTTTAAAATGATTAAAACAAATTAAAATGGAAAATGTAGTGTTGAATGGGTAGGGCTGTCTCTTTAAGAAATAAAATAAAACAAAAGAAGCACCTTCTTCCTCCACATTTAGATTTTTTTTCACTGTTGGTTTTTGAAATAAGAATAAAAAGCTTAACTGTTGATCAATAATAGTTGCAGCCTACGCTGAGTGGTATGAACAACAGTCTAAGCTCTGCCTTCAAGTTCCTTGTTCAGGAAAATTTACAATTAATGGCTTTCTTACAACAGCAGAGATATCCCCTTCTTCATGGCTCAGCTAGGGACCTGCCAGACTAATCTATTCCCAGTTTGCTGGCCATGGTCCTTTACTCTATCTGTCTTAGCATATTGATTTCTGAGCTGTCTTATTGGTTCCTAACATAATTATACCAGGAGTGGGTCTCTTAGTACAGCTAATACATTTACACCATGGCATCTAGGGAAGCTTATTATAGCAGCATCCGGTAGCACCGCTACAGTTAAGGGTCAGTTGCCATTTCCATTATAAACCCCATTTTTCAGGGGTTTATACCTTAGCTGTTTTAATCTGTATCAGGCTAAAACTTGGCATAGGCATTGTCAGTCTGCATAAAAATTTTACATTATTAAAAACATAAGTCAGTTAAAGCTGTTAAAAAATAATTCTGGTGTGCACATAGGCATAAAGATATTGTTAGATATATTGGAAGAGGTTATTTCTCTCCTTTGACTCTCTAAAACTGAAAGCTTGTAAGCTGAAATATTTTGTTAGAAATGTAAACGTTTACTTTACAAAATGTATCTTCTTTAAACCTTTCAAAGAGAAAAAAATTTCCATTGCATAAAGCATTGATAAAACATTATGATAAAAGTGTAATGATTCTTTTGACACAGTGTCATATCCAAAGGACAAACAGCTCTGATGCAATGCCAATGAAAATGCCTCATACAATGTATGAATAATTGTTTTTAGACTTTTAAATCAATTTAGTGCTGTGAAAGGTGTCAGATTAACAACCCCGGAAACTTAAGCCCTCTATTTATCCACAGAATGAGTACTCTTGGGTGTGCAGAGGGGAGGGGAGGAACTACAAGCCTCAACTGGAAGTGAAGGACTAAAAGTAGGGGTAAGAGGATATTTCAGCTTCTCTTCTAGTTCTCACCGCTGATATAAAAAACAACAAATAAATGTACCCATTTTTGCTACTTCAGCTTGCGGGGCTTTTTTTTCTGTAAAATGGTGACTAGTCCACAGTTTGCTTCAATGAGACCACGGATGTCTTCCATAAATTTTGTGCTCCCCAGTACAGGAAAAATATGGACTTAATGAAACAAGTCCAGCACAGGGCCACAAAGACAACTCAAGGGACCGGAGCACCTTTCATGTGAGGAGGTGCTGGGAGAGCTGGGACTATTCAGCATGAAAGAGAAAAGGCTCAGGGAGATCCTCTCAATATGGATAAACACCCGATGGGAGGGAATGAAGAAGAGGGAACCAGACTTTTCTCAGTAGAGCACACTGACAGGAAAAGAGGCAATGGGAATAAATTAAAAAATGTGAAATTGCAGCTGAACACAAACCACTTTTTTACTGTGAGGGTGATCAAACACTGGAACAGGTTTCCCAGAGAGGTTGTGGAGCCTCCATCTGCAGAGGTATTTAAAAAGTAACTAGGCATGTCCCCGGAAAATCTGTTTTATGTGACCTTGATTTAGCAGAGGGGTTGAATCAGATGACCTCTAGGCAGGTTCCTTCCAATCTCAGCCATTCTGTGATTCTGTGATTCAGTAATTACTAAACAACATCCAATAATCCACTGAGGGTGAAGTGAATTAAACATTCAAATTAAACATGATACCTTTAGAAAGTTAACATCTAAAGTTAAATCAAATGGTCAGCAAGATGGGATTGTAGATGTCAGAGATAAAGATCTCCAGAATATTCAGTGGAGGACTTTCTCTTTATAGTATGTTTTATAATCTTTACCTAACTGTTGCCTTATTGAACCTCTTTGTTACCATCAGTAGAACTAGTCAAATTCCAGATCTGACCTTTGATCAAGGAAGTAAACCACTGAAGAGCTCAATGTCCTGTTCTGAATGGGCCGTTAGATTACTAAGAGACAAATTTTGTTCCAGTTGCCACAAAATGGTCCAAACGACTGCCTCAGTATCTGGAGCCATGGACTCCATATCATAGCAGTCCAGAAGGCCCAAAGGATGCAGAAAAAAAAGTTTCTATCTGTCTGAATAGACAGAAGAACAACTGTTGTTGCTGGTGGCAAGATGATGAAGTAATCCTGGGCTGGGGGCTACAGCCCAGATTGACTATTGTTGTTGCTAGAGATCTGCAACTGAACAGATACTTACGTGATAAGATGGGGATTCTAAAAGTAAAGCCTTGATATAATACAGGCTTGTGCAACTGAGGCTAAAAAAAGCTGAATCTACAATGTCTAAAGAATGGCAGTTTAAAAGTTTTATTCACTGGCCACTGTTAAAGGAGAGATTGGGTTTACATGAAGTGATTTTGGACTGCTTTCCGTTCGTTCTCTTTCTTTGCCTTCTGGCTCCATTTTCTTCACTTTGTCTCTAGAGAACTACGAGGAACAGCAGTAGGCATGGGAGCGCAAATGACAGCATGGGGTCTAGGGACCAAAGCAGCAAGACTCCAACTATAAGCCACAACCAGAAGGCGTGAAAGTTAGGTTTTCTGCTTTTGTTATTCCCCTGGTGAGGGCAGAAGACTCAAAATATAGGAAGAAGAGCTGCTGGTCCCAGCTGTCCCTCTCTTTGACTGAAAAGGGAGGGTAAATCTCAGCTGCAGAGAGAATGGAAGCATTGTGATGCCTCCTAATGAAGTACCTTACGTACACAAGACAGACCAAATTCACACCTTTTCCAGCACTATAAGGCTTGTAAGATTCATTTATGTCCCTGCATCATGAGGATTATTTCATCCAAAGTTTTTCACTTCCACTGAATATGTGTGTTCTGGATTTTTTTTTTCCCTCCAACAGGCCTGCTTTATAATTCCAATTCCAATTTTGATTCCAATATTTCAAAAATTTACAGGTTAGGACTTACGTTTTAGGCTTTACTTTAGGCAGCTTGATGCTACTTACATGCAGCTGCCAACGTGAGCTGTTTAGGTTTTTTTCTGTATATGTAAACAATACTTCAAATAGACAGATATCCACTAGAATGTTATAGTGCTCCCTCTGGAACATCAAATGCTAATATTAACTCTTCTACTTCCATCTGTATTTTGGATCAAGAAGTTTATTTAGAATTTTTTTTCTATCCCTTTTCCCTGCTCCACCAGCACACATTCATGTTCTGTTGTGCTTGTGGTTATGTACACATATCTGTATAAAGTGCTTGCCATAATTTTTAACTAACTGAAGAAAACTATTCCTAGTATCTGTAATGGTAAGGGTTTAAACATTTCAAATTTTAAATCTGTTATCAGTGGGATAAAAAAACCCTAGACACTAAACTCTTACTTCCTATTTTTCTTGCTTCTACAACATGTACAATGTATTCTTTTTTCTCCATTCCTACGATGCTTAAAAACAGTAGGTTCAATTTGATTGAGAGACTGTGTTAGCCTTAATGATGATTTATCCAAAACCTTTACATAGTCCACAGAAGTTTATAAACTGCCAGTATTCTAGACAGTACGTGTGTGTATTGACATAAATGAAAACAATTACAAATTTCACAGCATTATTAAGCATAATAAATCTCAGAGAATCAGTATTTGGATTTCTTTAAAATAAGCACCTTCTAAACATCATTTTCACTTCAAATAGATGCTGAAAATGTTGTGTCAACAAGTTCTATAATAAGATTACTTTTTTTTTTTCCAAACGCATCCAAAAAGTGGAAGAGAAGTAGTGTAGAAAAATCCGTGAAATGACTAAATACTAATTTTTAACTTCAGAAAATCATAAAATCTAAGGCTTGATACAAGCTTGACAAAAACAGTATAATTGACACCAATGAGCTACTCACACCAACGTAAGTTTCAAGGATGCAGCCCTTAGATGTAGAAAATACCTATTAGGTAATCAGTCCATCTCCCTGTCATGGCTCTTGCATTTTTCAGTGATTTATCTGATCTAGTTTAAGTGCCTTAATTGATGGTACATTCAAAGCTTCATTAGAAAGACCAAAGGAAAAATGTTCAGGTTGAGTTTTGAGTAAGTGGTTTAGTTTAACAACAGAAACAATTCCAGCAAAATTTAAGGACACGTTTCCATTGCTCTGTGTAGAAATTCATCAAGTCTCAGTTGAATCAGATTTAAAACAAAGAAGTTATCATGCTCTGAAGGGGGCATAACAGTACAGATACATAAGAACTAGCAGACACACTGTAATAATGTAATTCATAGTCACAGACTACTGCATTAGTTGGCAAAAAACCCCAACTTTGCATAGCCTGTCATAACAAAGAATTGCCAACTATTTATTTTAGTGTTCCTAATTGTTGTCAGAATATGACCTGGGTCTGTGACACAGAATTTTTCAAAGTCAGCCTGGGAAAAGGGGCGTACATTTATCAATGTTTTTATTTTATTCACCAATGTAGCAGCACTTGTGAAGGTCTGTTTTTATTTAATTCTCAAGATTTTGTTGTTAATGGAAAAGCTGTCTCATAAATTAAGGAAGTGCTCTATTACAGGCCTGACAAAGATTGATTTAGTTCTGTGCTTGGTCACCACTGGCAAGTGAGGGCCAGTAAAAACCCAGTCAGAACTAATGGCACATCACCTTAAAGGTGATCAGGGAATAAGCAGATTTAAGAAGAAGAAATAGTTATATAACAGCATAGACATTTGATGGGTTTTTATTCTGTTCATGTTCTGTGAAGGCTTGGTCAGAAGACATCTGAAGTCACTCTGAACCTTTCCATTGACTTTAGTGTATTTTGTCTCAGACGCCAGTTACAAAAGCTGTTTTTGTACTATAGCTGAGGAATTAAGAATTAAGAACAAGTAAGGATGAAAAGCACATCAGATGAGAAGCTAAGATGTGAAAAAAATGTCACCAAATATTAGTGAAAAACTAATGCCATCAAATATTAATGGAAAACAATGTCTCCTCCTTTCTAAGGCAGAGCAGGTGATATTTTTAGTTCACTAACTCAAGTGTGAAGGTCTGATTAGTGACTGTACAAGTCCCCAGTTCATGATAAACAATCAGATATGCAGGTACAGATACTGGTATAGGTTATATGACTCAGTATGTTAGGAAATTATGTAATTAATGCTGCCCATACCAACAGGCTACAGTGTTATGATAAAGTCTTTCCATAATCATACACTATTTTTCTCATAGAACACTGCTGACTTGGATCAAAGGTTACATTAATGTATTTTAATTTATATATAAACTGATTTTGTCCAGGATCTCTTTTGTCATATGCTGCAGAAAATGGAAGGTGCATACAGAAGAGTTGGCGAATGAAACTACCAAATTTACCCTTCTGTCTAGTTTAGGTAAACATAACCCTGAGAAACTGGGTTATTATGAAACTCTTTGCTCTACAGGCTGCTGTGCCACAAAGTGCTTGGGTGACAGCAGGCAGGTGACTCAGACCTGTGTTTTCAAAGCTAATGAAGTATTGCCTTTTCTTTGGGTACTTGATTTAAGAGTATGTAGAATCATAGAATCATAGGATGGTTTAGGCTGGAAGGGATCTTTAGACATCATCTAGTCCAACCCCCCTGCAATGAGCAGGGACATCTTCAACTAGATCACATTGCTCAGAGCCCCATCCAACCTGACCTTGAATGTTTCCAGAGCTGAGGCATCCACCACCTCCCTGGCCAACCTGTTCCAACACTTCACCACCCTCATTGTAAGAATTTTATTTCTTATATCCAGTCTAAATCTACTCTCCTTTAGTTTAAAACCATTACGCCTTGTGCTGTCACAACAGGCCTTGCTAAAAGGTTGCCCCCATCTTTCCTATAGTCTCCCTTTAAGTACTGAAAGGCTGTAATGATGTCTCCATGGAGCCTTCTCTTCTCCAGGCTGAACAACCCCAGCTCTCTCAGCCTGTCCTCACAACAGAGGTGCTCTATCCCTTGGATCATTTTTGTGGCCCTCCTCAGGACCCGCTCCAATAGCTCCATGTCCTTTTTGTGTTAATGGCTCCAGAGCTGGGTGCAGTACTGCAGGTGGGGTCTCACCAGAGCAGAGCAGAGGGGCAGAATCACGTCCCTTCACCTGCTGGCCATGCTGCTTTTAATGCAGCCCATGATATGATTGGCTTTCTGGGCTGCAAGCACACATTGTTGGCTCATGTCCAGCTTTTCACCCACCAGTACCCCCAAGTCATTCTCTGCAGGGCTGCTCTCAATCCCTTCATCCCACAACCTGTATTGATACCAGAGGTTGCCCTGACCTAGGTGCAGGACCTTGCATTTGGCCTTGTTCAATCTCACAAGCCCACCTCTGCATCTTGTCCATGTCTCTGTAGATGACATCCTATCCTTCTGGTGTGTCAACTGCACCACTCAGCCTGACGTCATCTGCAAACTTGCCGAGGGTGCACATGGTCTCATTGTCTATGTCACTGATGAAAATATTAAACAACACTCATTCCAGTACGGGACCCCTGAGGGACACCACTCATCACCAGTCTCCATCTGGACATCTAACCATTGACCACTACCCTCTGGATGCAACCATCCAACCAATCCCTTATGCCCCAAAAGTCCATGCATCAAATCCATATCTCCCCAGTTTAGAGAGAAGGATGCTGTTGGGGACTGTCTCAAAGGCTTTAAAAAACTCCAGATAGATGACATCTGTCGCTTTTTCCTTTGTGCACTGATGTAGTCACTCCACCGTAGAAGGTCACTAGGTTGGTCAGGCAGGACTTGCCCTTGGTGAAGCCTTGCTGGCTGTCTTGAATCACTTCCCTGTCCTCCATGTGCTTCATTCCATACATGACCTGAAACCCCTGATTTCCGCAGAATTAAATGGGTATCATGGTTGGGCAGATGAAGACCTAGCCAGAAAGCCTAAGTACTCTGAATGAATCAGACAGCTGGTGCCTGATGTTGGGCCTTTGAAAGGGATAATTCTGACTATAATTTCTTTGTATTTCAGCTCTTCTGATCTCTGAAATGCTGCTTCCTCACCCTAGACAAGTCTTCTTTAATGCTTATGTTGCACTCAAATACAACAGTGATCACAGGTAAATAAAAGCCTAGCTTAATTAAGTGATTAATCTCTTTCTGTCCAGACAAGAATGTGTAGATGGGAAGAAGAGTCAGGGGCTTGTGCCAAACAATGATCCTAAACTAAGTTCTCATTGATTAAGTCCTGTTTAAGAAAAGGAAACACTTGAGAATAAAGACAATCAGAACAGATGTTTTTAGCCATTTAAATTAGCTAGATTCACCTATTTGAAGTCTGCATAAAAATCACCTGTAGCTCTAAACTTAGAAGTCACCATTGCTGTTCTCAGCCATCGTCCTCTCAGCCAGAGTTAAACAATTAACTATGCTGTTGTATTGTTAGAGGTGTATGGTTCATTTTGTAGAAGTAACAATAAGACTGTCAACCCCTTTCCCCACTGAAGTCGATATAGTTAGTCTTGATTTGCAATGATATAATGGAGAACACAAATTGGCTTTCTTACTGTAGCAACCAACTTCAGTTTCAGTCTGAGCCTTCCTGCTGACAGTGTTAATATTTTGTGTCTCACAATGAATTAAAGAAAATTAAGCACAAAGTGTGCAATGCAACTCATGGAAGTGGTGAAAGCCTAATGTGCTGCAGTAAATGTAGAAAACAAGACTTTCAAGTGTTTACTTGCTACAGAAAGGTGGAAATTTTAACATTCACATGAGAACAAAAGGGTTTCCACTAGAAAAGTCCAATTTCTAAAGCAAATTAATATTGAAAGAAAAATAAACCGACCTTTATAACATATTTATAAGGGAAGAGAATTTCTAATTGCAGTGAAAGTATCTTGTTGGCTAACTTCAGTTCGTGGGCTACAGGAGAATCTGTAGTTTTGCTCCACTGATACTTGTTGACACAAAGGTGTCTCCAGCACAAAGGTAATTTTATTTCAGCTCGTGAAGGAGAGGCAGAAATATTTGGATCTCACATCAGAAAATTTAGGTTATAATATATTAACTAACTCCATTTATCAATGGATTTGCATGTGATCCAAATCTAAAAAGGCATTTTTGGATGGCTTGAAGCTGGTCTTTGTAAGCAGTATTCAGTACTATTCATTAACATTATGATTAAAAAAACAGACCTTCATCTGTTTAGTCTGCAGTGTAAAGAGTGAGGAAAGGTGTCAGTTCCTGAAACTTTTTAATTTCATAAAAATCATCGTAAGGACCTGTTGATATTAACAACATTTTAAAACAGAATTTAAACTCAATTAATAGCTTTGCAGAGTCAATGAAAATTTAAGCACAAGGAAGTATCTTGGTGTTTTTAAGCCAAATCAAGCAGTTTTGTGTTTACTTGAATTTGTCTTTCTCATCCCTACTATTTCCAATTTGTCAAGCTTAATCAAGATAAAAAGAATGTTGTCTGAATAGATTAAAATATTATAGAGGTGGTGAAAACTGGTCTTTGAGGAATAAAGCATACCCCTTTGCAGGCAGTGTATACAAGGCTTGTGTATAACTGAAGGCTCATCCATGCTCTCCCTACAGGTCAGCTGCACATAGGCATTCAGTGATAGGTTCTATGTGGAATAGAGATGAGACAAGCTCATGACATTTCATATCAGAACTGCCAAATGCACTGATTTGCTGAATGGAGAAATCCTTTTCTCATACCTTGCTTAAAAATCTTTTCTTTACTTGCAAGTCTTTATTTTCATGCTTCCCTTTTATTGCTACCAAGAAATAACACAATTATGATTTATTACCACAACCAACAACAAAAAAAACCCATCATTACCACCTTTCTCCTCCCTGCATATATGAGGAAGCATAGGATTTTGAATAAAGTAAATAAAGGCCAGATGGTCAGATAGAAACATCTGCTTGTGCTTAAAACAAACTGGTCATTCCCTACACCAAGTAAGAAATTAACTTTACCTGCGGTGACATCTACATTGTTTACTTAGATGTATCTCCTGCTAGTCTTCCATAATAAGAAAACAAAAAGGCACAAAAAAAATAGTCATCAGTTTTCTCTTGTCACCAAAATCTAGTTTTTCTCTCAGTATCAAATAGAACTTTCAAAGTTTGAAAAGAACAAATAACAACAACAATAAATGGCAAATTGTAAAAGCATGTAGTTCCGTTATTATACATTCTGTGAAATCGCTCCTTAAAAAGTCAGAGTTTTATATGCTAAATTAGTGTGTGGTTGTGTGGCTTTTAAGAATTCTGTAGCTTGTAGATAGCATGTGTACTTTATAATATGGTAATTATTAAATAAATAGTAGGCATTCTCATGAATGGTAAAGGAATAGGCTTATAAAATCTACGCAGTGTAAATTACCAAGGCGTAAATATAACTTAGTTTTGTATAGAATATTTACTATTTTATATATAGTATGAGTATTTTATATGTTTATTTAAAAATACGGAGAGTTTAGTAAGAAACAAGTACCAATAACATAGAGGAATTAAGGTAAGGAGGAAAGGATATGTTCTCACTTGACACTTAAAACCAGAAAGTATATGGGGAGCCATAAATATTGAAGATTATTCCAGATGCTTGCAGCTGTAGAGTGGGTTTTGGCCCAACAGTAACAACACAGAAGAGACAGATGTGGTCAGCATAAGGGACGCAACAGGGACAGTATCTTGGAAATAATAGTGGGCCCAAGATGCCTACTGGACAGCAATGAAATTAGTCAAGCAGGGGATACGAGAGATGTCACTGCGCATTGCCATGTGTAGCATAAAAGCCGGGGACATTTCCAGGAGCACTAAGGTTTGGGATGTTACTCCAGGGAACCCCAGGCTGGAGGAGAGCATGGAGGAGACGTGTCGGGTTGGGAGTGCCAGACCAGACAGAGAACAGAACCTGGCAGAGATAAGGAGAGCTGCCACATGGTAAGAGAAGGATTTTCAGATCCTGGAGCTGCGGCTATAGCAGAGGTTCACATCAAGGTTAAAGTGATAGAGACAAATGGGAAGCACAAGCCTAGAAGAGATGTGAAGGAGACAGATTTATGTTTCATGGTGCTCATTCTGGTAAAATTGGAAAACAAAAAAGCTTCCACTGCTGTCTTGACAAAATTAGATCAAAGTAGATAAGACAAAAACATTCATAGATTATTTCCACGTGTCAATGTAACAATAGTTATACTCCAATGAATTATGGGTTGCCAGTACCCCCGACAGAATAGTGACAACTGATTCACTAAGTTATGAATGCACATTTAATATGGCTCTGGTAGTAACGAGTTAGCTCATCCTTTAGTGTACATTATTTCTTCCCTAAAGTTTAAGATTGAATATCTAAAGGAGACATGGATATATTTATTTTACTATAACATTTATGACATTGTGTCCTATAATGACATGCAAATGGAGTCAAAACATGCCTCTCATACAGAATATTAGAGAGGATAAACAGGTTTCTTGTGAAAGAGTGAATGGATTAAAATGTAGCTTGTTTTCATGAAAAGGTTATTAAAACCAGACTGTTTTCCAGAAAATGGAGTGTTTGAAGAATTCACTTCATGGTTAAAATGTCCAAAGATACATAGTGATTTCTTTCACTTGACCATGGCAGTCAATGACAGAATGTATATTTTTAACATATGACATAAAAATTCAACAGTGTAAAGAAAGCTTTATTACTCCTAAACCACCTTTTCTGCCTCTATGTGGAATTTTTGCACAGAAACTTCTCTGGTTAAGTCCCCAAAATTTACAGAAACACTATACTACACTTATGGAATTTAATAAACTCTAGAAATTTGCATTATAACAATTGAAATTTACTTTTGGATTTGCTATGCCTCCCATTCAAACTATTTGCCATATTGAAAATACAA
This sequence comes from Phalacrocorax aristotelis, assembly GCF_949628215.1. NCBI lineage: Eukaryota > Metazoa > Chordata > Aves > Suliformes > Phalacrocoracidae > Phalacrocorax > Phalacrocorax aristotelis. Next base: position 134,291,035 of record NC_134277.1, on the reverse strand, counting down.
TAACAAGAATGACAATTAATGCAGTGAACTTACATTTTGGTAATTCTTACTTTAAAATATAGCTTTTATCTATTTAATGTATGCTGGTGTATGAATCAAGACTGTAACTGTTCACCTTTTTTTGAGTAGAAGCCTTTATTTAGACCCATAATCTGAAGTATCTTGAGTAGAATGAAAGAGAGCAAATTAGTTCTAGTAATTCAAAGAGACAGAACAATATTTTTCTGAGCAAGAAGCTTTTAAGGATCGCAAACCTTTTTTGCATCCTTTTTTGTCATTCACGTGGAACTTATTTCTCTTTTGATTGATGCCAGTCTACCTACTCAGTGCAATTATTTACAGACATGTTTCAAATAAATTATAAAGCTTGGTCTAAATATTCTAAACATGATAATCAACATATTATAGATAGACAGTAACTGTAAGCAGAGTAAATCTTGAGGATGTGCCAAATTACCCTCTATTAGCTCAGTTATTGAACTAAAGATACCAGCTGTCTCATTTGCAGGCAGTTTTGGTATTTTGCCTTCTATATTGGCTGCTATCTATTGGATATTTCATTCTGCATTTAAGGAATCATTATTCCCACCAGACATCAGCCTATATTTTGTACATGACCCTTTAAAGTGGATACTTACCTGCTGCTGACGAGTCAAAGTGGATAGCTGATATTTTGCTAATATTCTAAAGCTCTTCTGATGCATAAGTATCATATACCACAATTAATTCATTGTTTGTAATACACTTTCAGGTTTAATGCTGAGTGAAGCAGAATGGTGGGATTCAGCAAAAAGAGCTGGATAAGTATGAATTAACTTAAAACTTTGGTCGTTCTTCATTACTGTTAAGAAGTTATGAATTGCAAACAGTCATCTGAAAAACATGAGAGCTACTAACCAAGTTATACATACATGAAAGGACAATATGCTTCCTCATCAAGATGACCCTATGGGCTGTACCTTGTCCAATGCGTTGAGCTACTTACACTAATATTTTATCCATTTTAATTGCACTTAAAATCATAAATTCAGTGAAACAAATATTTGAGAACATTTTTACAGCGTAATTGAGAACAGCATATGAAGTTTGCTGAATAAAAACTGAGCTACGAGTCATACATTTTGTTCATTGACATGAATTCTTATTTTACCAGTGTTAATCACTCTGGATTTTGCCCAGTTTATATAATCAAAGAATGGATACTCATGCAAGATCTATACTGTTTGTTTCAAAACAATATGCTAACAAAGCCTTCACAAACTTTAAAACCAATAAAACATGTTTACAACATTATTCTACACAATAGTGCAATCAAAATTACAAGATAATACAGTGTATGTTCTTTAGGTTTCAGTTTCATCTGACAACAATTTATGCTGGAATAAATTCCATTTACATCAAAGGAATATTGAACAAGTGTGAAATAAGAATGAGGTCTTTTTATCTCATTTTAGTTTCTAATTGATCAATATGTCAAATTTCTTGCCTACAAGGAAACTTTATCATTTCCGTGATGCTTGTTGATTCTTCTGCAATAATATTTTGTGTCATCAGTTTGTGCATCCACAAGAATAGTGTCATTTACTCTCATTATCTTTCAGAAACCATTGTAATTTAAATTGTGAAGGAAAAAAATGCCTTATCTTCTCAGATAAGAAGAACTAACTCAGTTCATGACAGCAAAAGTTTAGGATGAGTTAATATATTGGCTTTCATAATTAAGCACATTTGTTACAGGAACTCGGAAAGGATTTAGATAGTTTTGATCTTCTCATTCGTCCCTTAATGTACTTCTTCCTAGAAAATCTGCATTAGGTAATTCCAGGAAAATGCCTTGCTTTCTGATCTATATCACCAAAATTTCCTGAGATGAACTGTCATACACTCTGAATCTCCACAAGATATTTTTTCATGTTACTCAAGCAATTTTCTTCAGCCTTGAGGTCTGAAAAGCATTTTTTCTCCTAAGTTTCATTATTTGTCTAATTTCACACTTTTTATTATGCTAACACATTCTTTTTTATTTTCCTTTAACCCCTTCAGATTTTTATACTTCACTGGTAAATTACTGATGCATTTTATTCCTGATCATCTGCTCTCCTTGCAGCATCCTGCTTAGACCAAAGGTTTCATTTTATAATGCATTATATTTACTTATCTCACTGTAGTGACTTCCTGCATTGCGTATTTACATGCCTGGCAGAAACTGTGGTGCATTACCTGAAACTATGGCATTGTTCAAGACTCCCTAACTTTGAGCTAATTCTTCTAAAAATAATCCCAAAAAGGATTTACCTCCTTGCAATCCCTGAGCTGATTATGCAAAATCCAAATAAAGCTGGGAAGGTGAGATGTTACACTGGTTTTGGCTGGGATGGAGTTAATTTTCTTCATGGCAGCCCATATGGTGCTGCTTTAAATTGGTGACTAAAACAGTGTTGATAACGCAGGGATCTTTTAGATATTGCTGAACAGTACTTACACAGCATCAAGGCCTCCTCTGTTTTTTCATGCCACCCTGCCAGTGAGTAGGCTGGGGGTGCACAAGAGGTTGGGATGGGACACAGCTGGGACAGCTGACCCCAGCTGATCAAAGGGATATCCCATACAGTATGGGATATCATTGTTCTCAGGAATAAAACCTGGGGGAAGGAGTAAAGGGGGTCATTCAGAGTTATAGTATCTGTCTTCCCAGGTAACCAGCACATGTGATGAAGCCCTGCTTTCAGGAAATGGCTAAACATCTGCCTCCCAATGGGAAATAGTGGATGAATTCCTGATTTTGCTTTACTTGCATGCACAGATTTGCTTCACCTATTAAACAGCCTTTATCTCAACCCATGAGTTTTCTTGCTTTTACTCTTCCAGTTCTCTCCCCCATCCCACTGGGGGAGAGCGAGTAAGCGGCTGTGTGGGGTTAGCTGTCTACTGGGGCTAACTCATAACAGACAGTTAAAGGAGAGGTAGTTCACCAACTCTAGCTCCTTCATTAATATACTCATAAAGTGATATATATTAAGTATTGCCCAATTTATTGTGGACATAGATTCTCTATGCGAATTGTAGAATACAACTAATATTTAAATGTTTTGTGACTTCTTTTGAAATACATTTTAAGCTATAGACCAAAGGAAGGCTTAAGGCAGAGGCTGAGAACCTGTGGGAACTTGGAATCAGGAATCACTGGTTGCTTCTTGCTGACCAGCAGACTACAGAGGAGGAACACAGCCTGCTAAGGCAGTGATGTTAAAGTATGTCATTCTCTGCTCCTCTTCAGTCTCCAGGAAGAGATATCAGAGAGACTATGAAATTAGATGAGGTAGACAGATTGACACTTGGGTGCTTAAAAGCATTTCCAGAATCTACTATTAGCGATTTAGTAAGCTATCCTTATTAAATAATAACTTAGGAATTTCAAAGTTGCTGAGCTATGTCTTGAGAATCAACACCCCAAAATCTGGTCATAAGCTATACACATTTGAAAATTGGCACTTAGAAGAAAAGAGCAAACTTGTGCACAACATTGGAAAATTAGTAACCAGGCATTCAGAAAATACCCCTGTAATGTACCTCTCACATTAATTTTTCAATCACTTTATTAACGTTTCTAGTTAAGCAACAAAACAAGAAAGAATAAAAGAACAGTCAAAAACACTGAAGAGATTGGTTGCCTGCGCAATAGCTATACAAGTTTACAAGGCACCTAAATAAAGAGTCATGTCTATTTATACATGGTAGTTCCACTGATTCTGGGTAAGTTCTTTACTTTGGTGAAAGTCTACATAAAGCGGAATTTAAGGCAGGGAGGGGAAAAAAAGCTAGATGTAGTCTCAAAGGAAAAACGAATACATTTCAGTCTTTTATGAGAGATCAGTGGTGTTAAATTATTAATAGGATGCTAGATTAAGGAGCATCTGTTTCTGCCTGTGGTCCATGGTCCAATGGTCCCTGATCCAATGGTGGTCTTTCAGTTTACTTCACTTGCCTTTAGATTTGCTTTGTCCACTACAGCTGCATCATTCACAATAGTCTCCAATGGAAAAATAAAGTAATTTCTCACAATGCACTTTAGATTAAGGCTCAAGTCTATTTCCACTACAGTGAGCAAGTGTTAGATGCACAGTTCCTATTAACAATAGAGAGAAATCTGTGCCTAATTCCCACATGCATCCTTAAGTGCTTGCCTATTTACTGTGGTTTTAAAATCAGCCATTTCTTGAAACAGGTGAGCAAATAAAAATAAACCAAACACAAAACAACCTCCTAATGTTATTTTTTCCCTATCATCAAGCATAAAAATTATATCAGGCAACACTGACCAGGCTTTATACAAACTGACATTCTTTTCTGGAATAAGAACTATGTTTTTCCACATTTCATGTTTGAAAAAGTGCAAAAAAAAAAAAAGGATTCTATTGAAGATAAATTTTTTTGCTAATTGTATAACTCTTTCTTCACAATTTTTCTGAGAAATAGAGAAGTGATAGAATCTTTTATGATTATTTAACTATTTACTACATTTTTTCTAATTAACTGAAGAATCTACTACTCTCCATGCTCATCGTTCTTGGAAAATTTTCTAGATGGGCACTAATCCTCCCATGGTAGTTTTTGAAAAGTATAAAACGAAGTAATCCAATATCCTGAACTGTTGAATATTCCATGAGTTCAAGAAGCAAGCTACACAAAATTTTACAAAATGCTCATGTGCCCATTCAGCGAAACATTTACACATAGGTCTAGTCTTAAATCAATGGCTATATCCATCCTGTCTGAATGAATGGTCTTTAGTCAGTTGCATATTGCCAAAAACATGAAAAGCTTTTCTTCTACTTGCATCTTTCCTATCTGTTTCCTGTGCCTGGGCATTCCTGCATGCACAGGTAGTCAGGACTTCACAGCAAGGACCACTGTGGTTGCTACTTAATGGAGGCAGATAAGAGAATGAGCATCATTTGGAGGACATTGGAACATGCCTGTGCTAGTAAACTGAACAGGCTCGGGCCATGAATGCAAACAGTAGCAAATGAGTGTCCGTAGTGTTTAATGCTGGGATGCTCCCTGGAATGATTTTGTTCTGCTCCAGGTAGCTCTGTCTCAGGTATTGCCCAGCCACAGTTTGGCCAGTTGTGATGTGTCAGTAATTGGTCCCAATAGGCAGCACTGTTAAGTCCAGCAGGCTTACAGAGGGGAAGAGAGTTTGGTCACTTGTGTGGTGATTATGTCTTGATCTATTTTATTTACAAATAGAGATAGCATTATCAGAACCAGTGTGCAGCAGACAGTAGAGCCACAGCAGCCAGGCCTTTAAAATCCTGAAAACCCCTTGCTGAGAAAGATCCATACTAATAAACATGGTCAACCAGGAACTAATAATAGAGTGGTTATATTAAACATAAGAAATGCTTATAAAAACAAACAAATGTGTACCTAATAGTTCTTTTGAAAGGAGCAGATTCCAGTCTGCACATTTTTTTTTTTTAATTTTGTTTTAAATAATAGGTCTCACAGTATTTGCACAAGTTTAGGAGCCCTCTGCAGCTACAGCTTCTGTCTTTGCAGCTGTTATTATTTGCTTTCAACTGTTATTGCTTTGTTTGGAGTGGGGTGATTTTTTCAGTTAATTCTTTCAACAGATGTTTTCTAAGTTTGGACTCTCTTCCTTCCACCCTCTTTCATATCTTCTTCTGCTTCCAAGAACTTCTGGGGCTACATGAACCTGACTTAAGCTGTCTATCTGTCCTGCTGGTGCCATTTGCCATTTCCTTTTCAAAGGGCTATTGCTGTAACAGCTCTATTCTAGGCAGGGAGTGGGAAACCTTTGAAACTGATGCAGCTTCATTGCACAGTCTATCAGAAGGAAGCAACATTAAAGGAAAATCACTTCATACCTGTTTAACTGCTGTAGGATTTAGCAAATTTTAAACAAACGAGAACTAGATATATATTTTTAAATGCTTATTACCTGGCTGCAGAACCACATGGATCTCAAAGGCATTTTCTTGCTGAACAGAATAGAGGGGCAGCAAAAATTGTTCTTTGAAGAGAAAATGCCACCATCAGGAAAGGAAGACAGCTCAGGCAGCTCAAAGAGTCCCAAAAGTGTTAGGGAGCCACGGAGGACATCTAAAGGGGAAAGTCCGGGTTGTGAGCAGCCTAAGGAATTAGTTTAAAAGAACCTCCTTTCCCCACAGAAATCCTTCAGATGAAGCAGCAGCTGTTGGATTCTTTCACAGCTAACATAGAGGGATCAAGCTCAAACAGTTCTGAAAGTCCTGCAAAACAGCAGAGGATAACTAAAAGGTCTAAGTAAAGAGCAGGTTGTGCATTAAGGCATTTTTCTCTCCTGGCATGTAAAGTGAAGAGGGGGAGGGAGAGCAGAAAAATGAATAATAAGTCATATGTAAGATTCAAGTTTGAACAACCACATTCTTTCTAACTACATGTACCTTGCAGGTTTAATTAAATATAGTGTTTTTCTTTTGCTATTAAAAAGCTGCCACCTTTCACTTCAGAGGTGACTACATTTCAGTGGGGGTGAAGGATAAACTATTTGTACTTTGTTGTGTAATGCCCCCAAGCACCATATAAAGAAAATGACTATTGTACATGTTTTGTAGCTTGTAAAGTCCTTTGAAATGAAAGGTGGACTATAAATATAATACAAAAAGGACTACTGGTGAAGAACTATATAGTCTTGATAAGTATGTGTTTATTGACAGGTAATTAAAAGGAGTCATCAGATCAGGGCAAAGCTTTTACCCCCAAAATTTTATAACCATATTTAGGCCATTAGTTTGTGAGGCATTTGGATTATTAAAGATTGAGAGATACTAATACAAATAAAAAACTTTATTCTGTTTCTGCATTAACAGTATGCAGGTGTGTAAACAAAGATAATGACAAGAGAGAAGTTTCTTTGTCAATATAACCTTTTTAATTTAAAAAAGATATTTAATTGAAGGGTATATCTCAGCATGAAAGCAAGGGTTATTTAGCTATGACTGCTTTTTTGAAATGCACATATACAGCTATATTCACACTGTACCTATACAGAAGGTACTCAGGGCAGAGGTAGCTGTTGTTATGGTAAGGTCTGTTAGAAGGGCTTGCATGTACATCCATCTAGACATCTTCTTTACTAGTGCAGTGTGAATGTATATATGAAGATACTTTCTGATAGCCCTACATGCAATTTCAGTCAATTACATTTACCTGTTCATAACCTTAACTACAGCATCAGCCAACCGTCTTCTGAACATAGAGTCTTACAATGTAAATCCTCCTTTCCTGTCAGCTCCTAAATCCCTAGAAACCTTCAGAAACCAGCAGGGAGGAAAAACAGCTCATGAGAGGATGTTTAGGTAAACGAGTTACAAGAAAACCTTTTCTTCACTTAAAGCACTTGCCTATTTATTCCTTCCAACTCTACATGACCCTAAACAATACTCCTTACAAAACATCATCTACTTAGAGGAGGATCTCTGGCTGATGAGTCAAGCCTGAGGGACAACCTTCCCTTCCCCATTTGATTCAGCATCCCATTTGCCAGCCCTATCCCCCTAGCATTTCAAACCATAAGACTTCAGCAACAGTATGAATTAAGTTCTGTGTGACAGCTTGAAAGGATCAAACATCAAGATGTTTCTTTGCTAGATGTCTGAAGTTTCTTAAGTGTCTCCTAATCAAAGCAAGATTACTTTCAGTAATTTTTCAAAAGTATCCTTATAGAGCTTGCTATACAATGAGAAGTACTCTGAGTTTAGATCACTGGTCAGACAAATTAACTCCAGATACAAGGTGATGAACTGCCAATAGCCTCTTCTAGTCCACATAAAAAAATGATACATACTCAAAATTTAAAGTGCAGAATATGGTTCCAGATTTGAAGTAATGACATTGAAGTTTTTCAAGGCCTGTTATTCAAGACATGTTAGTCACTGGATTCAGCTAAACTCTGATACTACTTTAGGTCAACCATACACTTCCCAAAGTCGGAGTGTAAACAGATTCAGCAATATGAACTAAATTCTTCCTTATATTCTTCTAGCTGTCAATACCACTGTTTTAATGAATCTGAATAATAGAGAAATCAATGGGCTTCTGTTTCAAAAAGCCTGCTCACCAGGTCTTTAGTCTATTTACGGTTAACATTTCTGATATAGAAAATTACAAAAATAATTTCAGCAGCTGAATGAAAGAAAATTGGCAATGCTGAGGGAGAATATAAGTAAATTTAAATACAGATGGTGGAACTTTGGCTGTTATAAGTGTAGGAACCTAAATAGAGAAAACAATTTATTTTCTCACTTGCTGGAAAGTACAATCTACTCGATTAAATTTTTTGCGAAAGCCAGAAAATATATATCCCAGACTTAAGGTCCCTTCACCATCCACAGGAAGAAATGGAGAAAATTGAATGAGGACTGTATCTGACCAAAGAAAGTCTAGAAATAGTTATGTGATTACTGCGTCCCACACTGAGAGACCTTCAAGATTTTAACCAAAGCTATCTCATCCATTCTAGAGCTAGGAGATTCAGAGTTGCGAGATGCCAACCTCTCCGTGACTGGATGATTTCAGACATAGAATGAACTGGAAACTGGAATATATCAACTTTTCTGGCTAGGACAAAACAAGCAGGAAGACCTGTGTTTCCTTTTGATTTCTATGGCAAAAAATAACACTCTTCTCATACTCCCATTCCTTGACTCTATCTTTTAAGATGTCATCCCATACTCTTTTCTCAAAATGTCTGAATTTATTCTAAATATGTTTTGGGCTATCGGCAGATAAACTGAGAAAGTGTTTCAATGCAGTCTTGTCAATAGACTGACCATGTCTTTGCAATGTGGATGAGCTTTCATTCTATCTTGAGTTTTGATACAGAATATATTGATGATATAATCTACTATTATCTGCATATGATGACCCCAATTCAAACATAAAATGTTGAGTCATGGATTTGTGGGTGAGGGAGGGCAATGGTTGTCTTTTACCTTAGCTTTAGCAAGACTTTCAATACTATCTCTCCCAGTATTGTCATATGTATGTCATATTATTGTGTTATACCCTGGATCAATAAAAGAACTAGTGGGATGACTAGGTTCAGCAGGTAACAATTAACGGATCATTCTCTAACTGGAGGCAGAGAACCTCCAGGAATGCAGAGGTCTATCCTTGCACCTCTTTCTACTATCTTTGTCAATGATATGACAGAAGGAACTGAGTCCACCCCTACCAAGTTTGCAGATGACACAGAACTGGTGGGACCAAATGATACACTTGAGAACAGAGTGGCCATTCATTAACTTTCAAAGTATGTAAGATCTTTCTGGAGAAGAATGTCCACTAATAGGGATATCGGAAGCAGGAGCTGAGGCCAAGATTTCTAGTGCTGTACTGAATGGTATGATCTTGGACGAGAAGTGATATTGACTTATGGTGAATTTGTTTTTTAACAGTGAAGGCCTATGTAAAGCATCTTGCAGCCAGAAAGATACCAATTGATCTCCTTCTGAAGTGACAGAATCACCACTGCAGTTATCATCATTCATTATCCAGATTACTGATTAAGCCTTCCAAACTTCTTATGTCAGTATGGATCTCCAGCCTCTGTGGCGTTTTGGTTTCCTTATTTATTTTATTTATTTTTTTTAAATATCATGAAACAGCCGTTGCAGAATGTTCTCCCCTCAGATTAACAGAAATGCATATTCAAATATTGTTACAGCATGGCCCTATAGGAAGCACAACCAAAGAAATATGAGTAGGATTTGGAGGTTCTAGATAAAATTTTGGTTGGTGCAACGATATGTTAATAGCATCTATTCACCACTTGTCAAAGTGTTATTCCATGTGGAAGCATGACAACTTGTTCATTAAAAGATATAGCACAGGAGAAGATGCTGATATAAAATGAAAGGGAAAATTGCTTTGCGCCTTTTCAATGGACCTTCCACAAAGGTCTGTCTCAGTGCTGATGAACAGGGAGTCAATGACCCTGAACCAGAAGTTTTCTTCAGTACACAAGCTTTTTGCCTTTAATTAGTATGAAACGGAAAGAAAGACAAAGGAAATTAGGCCACACAGGGCACTGATGATACTTTTGCCTTCTTTTGTTGGTCCAATGGAAGATTTACATTGATTGCAATGTTGCAGCTTAATGACTGCAGCACTTCATCACGGAATAGGTTTTTTTCCCTTAGAGAGGACATTGTCAGTTGTGGATTGGACCTCCTTAGGGAAACTTAAGCATTGCAACCTTGATTACCTCTGTAATACCACAGCCATGAATAAAGTACTAGCAGCCATGTCTAGAGTACTAAATGGGGTTTAGAACACAATTCTTATATTCTGAATGACTCCTTCAGCTATTAATACCTCAAAATAATTGCAAAACTCTTGAGAAAAAATTAGAAGATGAGAAGAATTGGTCAAGTATATCTTGACAAATGAACAAGATATGTGAAATTGGAAAATGATATAATTTCTAGCTGAAAGAACCATTGTGCCTGTAGTCAGTAATAGCAGAGAACTTTCTGCTTATTCCTTGCTATACCTCTCCATAACTAGAGCTGTCTTTCAAGACCTGGAATTTCCTACCAACATGTCTGAACAATGATCCAGAGGAAGAGAGCTTAGGAAGAAGTCATGGATGTCAAGGTCTTCTTAAGGTCATGACTATTAGAGAAGGATGATGTAAACTCAAAAGCCAATAGGGTAGGAAGTAGGTCCACTCACATGTTCCAGTCATCTTATTCTAAGAAGGAACCTTGAACAGCCTAATGCTGAAATCTGTTATCTTGTTTGCCCTTCCGAAGGTGCAAAGTGGTTACTGTCAGGGGATATCCAGGAATACCATGGTGTGAAGATAATTAATACTTCTGAGAGTGCTTTCTCTTCCCTGCAGTGGGAATGTAGAGTTTCCAGGATGGAAGTTGAAAGCAGGCTCTCTGCCGTGCCTTTCTATTTGCTGAAAGAGGCCAAGAGGTCTTGGAATAAAAGGTGTAGAAATGGTATGGAAGTCTACTTTTCTGGTACCAGATGACACCACTAGTAGACATTTGTGAGTCCACATAATCTATCGTAAATTGCTCACATAGGTAAATAGTAGCAAGATTATTTTCTTTTATGCAACAGACAGGGAGAGTGATGAACATTTATTCCCTTTCATTCAAATGGTTGATAACAACTGAGAGGTAGGTCTATGTGTAAGCCCCACTACATCCACATGATGAACAGAATCTTTCATTTTCCCATTTTCTAGGTTTTGGGAATTTTTTTGCTTATTTGTTTGTTTTACTTGCTTGTTTGGTTTTTTTTTTTTTCATTTTGAGAAAAACACGTAGGGCAGAAAAAGCTAAACCAAAGCTTTCTGAAAACCACAAGGTGCCAGTCTGAAAGGAAAAAGAAACCAAAATACAAGAATGTGTGAGAAACCCTTCACTGGAGAAAAGGCAGAATTTCCCCAGAAAAAAAACTGTGTAAAGGAATTTAATTTGAAAAAATGTCTTATGCAAAGTAAAACGAGCAAGTCAAAAACATATTCTGAACTCGGTAAACTGGAATGTGAACTATTACTCTCAGAAAGAAAATTGGAATATGCAGGGAAGACTTTAAAAGAGCTCAAAATGCTGCTCATAGAACCAGGCCTGAAAGAAGCTGTTGAGGCAAAGCTGCCCTCAGGCAGTCAGCCCCAACCTGACATAGACACAGGCAAATTAGCTGTACAAGTACTGCTAATGGAGCTCTCTCGGCAGCAGAAACAGCTGTATTCCAAGATGGGAAAGCACAAGCTGGAGGCAGTGAAGAAGAGGTAGGACACAGACTGTGTGGCAGGGAGAGCTGCTGATGCTGCTCAGAAAGCTTCAGCAGCAAAGGGCTAGGGGCAGTTTGTACAGGTGGAGCAGCCGCGGGCAGCCAGAAGGCTGAGAGTGGGCACAAGGCAGTGCACAGGAGCAACAGAAGCAATAGCTCCCCATCCCTTCTCCATCGAGACCTAGCCCACTAAAACAGGTCTGTGCTGTGAAGAAGGATGTTATTATAGCAAAAAACCTAAGTTAACATGCCTGTTGGTGACAGCGTGCACATGGTCACGTACGTGGGTAAGTAAAAGGGCGAGTAGGTTATTATGGTCTTGCGTAATAACTAAGATGGAAATTTTCTGATCTTTATCTTCAATGTTAAGCTTCAGGTTTGCAAAATGTGCTATGAAAGACTTTGCATTACTGTTCTGTACTAATATTTTTGTTAGGAAAATGAAAATGGGGCTTTTTACATAGTAACATAAAAAAGGAAAAAGAGCAAAATTCTAATAATTTTATTTATGAAAATAAAAATCTTTCATCCTTTGTTTTAATCCTCACATTGACAACACAAATAAGGATGAGAAGAGCAAAGTAAAGTTATGAAGATGCACCACAAACAATAGCGTAATAAATGTCACAACTTGTTTGAAACCGTTAGGAAATAAGTAAAACCAAAACATTTAACACTTTTTTTGCAAAATATGCTCCAAAATAGGTTTATAGTTTTAGTTTTACAGCTCTTGCTATAAAAAAGCCCCATCTTTGATGGGCTTGCAATCATATGAGAAAATATTTTGTTAGGCAAAATTTTCAGAAACACAAAAAATAATTTTCAAATAAAACTACTGTCTGAAATGACATATAGTAAGACACTTCTTAAACTTGTGTCACTTACAATCTCTACAGATACACAGTTTGTCAGCCCCTTTATGTACAGCTAGGGGGCTTGCAGTGCTATGAATGTACAGTAAGTTCTTGCATTTTACTGCATTTAATGTAGCACTGCCTTTTGTACCAAAGCTATTAAGCCTCTTGATCTTACAATCTCCTGCTGCTGCAACAACCGAGCAGTACATTTCAATACTAAGAAGGCACACCATTCATCTCCTTTGGGGTCTCCAGAACTCCTGCTACAGTGATGGGTATAGAGGCTTAATGCTGTTATTAGCATCTTGTATGGACAATCATCACAATTTAATTAGCTGCATAGTCCAGTGCGTATTACAGCCCAATATCTATGTCTTTAAGGATTCTATGTTACCTTTGTGGCTTAATAAAAATCCTTGTAGTACAAAATGTTAGGTGCCATATAACTATTTGTCTTCTACTGTAACTGATAACATGTTTTCTCATACAGTTCAGTTTAAAAAATTTGCCTCCGTTCATTTTGGTTTCTCTGATATTATTTGCACATATTTATAGGGACTCCACTGCCATTGTTCCAAACTTACTTTGTAGATATATTATAACTTACACAAATCAGGGTCCAATTGCAGCTAATGCGCTTTCTTCCATGCTTTCCACGTGGTTGATATACGCTCCCAGACAATTCATGCTGCTATGAAACACTAAAAGAGGAAAGTATTCCATGGAGCATTTATATGTTCAACCTTTGGCACGCCTGAGTGGGATTCACTAGACCACCTGTAGATATGCACAGCTCATTTCTCTAGTTTGCTTGTGCAGTTTCTAGAGAGGACATGCACTTCTGCAGTGTGATTCACATCATTCCCTAAAAGTCCCTTTGTCTCTCCATTGATGATACAGGAAAGCTGGGAAGATTAGCTCGGATGCAGACACTGAAGCGCTGGCTGTGTACAGTTATGACGTTCCAGCAGCTGCAGAATGACTCCAGCCCGCGTGAGGTATGACCACTCTATTACACGGCGAGGGCAGTCTGAGGCCAGGCTGTCACATAGTCCATCAGCCTTCATTATTTGAGACATCAGGGCTTAAGGAAGGACCCTCAAGGACTCTTGCAACTGTAACTATACACAGTGCATCCAAGCCCAATGTACTACAGCTGGGCAGGTGGGCAGTACGCTGTGTTGCAGAAAAGGGAGGCTATAGAGGGGATTGACTTTGCATGTGTTTGGGTTAGTTCTGTTCTGGACTGAGACTGTTCTGTTTCCCTCTCTCTGTATTTCATTCCCAGCTATTTCTGCCCAAAGTACTGTGCCTTTTTTTTTGCTGAGGTGTTCTGTGGAGATTGCAGAGTATCATGTATGCTGAGTGCCAGATACCCAACCTGTCCATGCCAGGTCCAACAAAAAGACTACAAAAGTTAAAACAACTCCAAGTTTTGCTTTAGAATTTACCTCAAGCCCACACCTGGGTGGGGACTCACATCTGAACAGACCAGACGTAAGGTGAGTTTGGACATGAAAGAGTTACAAAAATAATAAATAAAAGTGTAAATCCACCCTTTGGTGACACAGTAATTATATTGTTTGCAAAATAGAGATACATTCTACCCTTACTGTACCCTGAGCACAACTAGGCCCCAGACACCTGAACAAGACTGGGTCACAGAAACCTAAAAACACCAGCAAGCATTGATTCAGTGTCTCACTCACTAGAAATAATTAACAAATCATACAAATGAAGGTCAAGCTATCCTATCCAAGGACACAGCAAAATCTTATCAATTGAAATAAACAATTTGAAAGCAATATAAGGTAGTTCCCCACCCCCTTCTAACCCCTCCACAGCCAAAATCACAATGTACTATACATAGAGAAAGCTTAGTACAATCATATTTAGTGCTGCTTACAGAACATAATATAATAATATTTTTGCAGGCTTTACAATAGACCGAGCATAATAATGTCCTTCATTGAGTGTGATGTCAGGTATTCTTATGCATGTCTCTTTCTAGTGGTTACCCAGCATGGATAAAAAGTTTTTATACTATGATACAGGTCTTGGAGATTCTCCAATTTCTTAAATGACAGAGTGCTTTGGGAGCAAATAACTTGCTGCACTCTTTTCCTACTTATAATTTGTGAATTCCATGTGGTCACATTACGCATAACTGTGCAATGGCAGGAAGTGGAACAGTTCACCACCAAGTCCTCTGCAGCCACTGAATGGTTCCTTTCTTGAAGCAATTAATGCAATTTTCCCTGATAAGGAGGGCATAATCCATAGTAAAAAGTGGAATAGCAGTTTTATGATATTATTAATTCATTTAATTTTGCCTTAATTGGAATTTTTCAGTACACAGAAGGAAGTCATCCAGCAGCCATCTGTTCTTATATATTGCAGTCATTACTAAATTATCCTGTATTTAACTTCCGTTAATAAGGTTAACATGGGAGCTTTAGCATAACACCATTGCTTCTCTCTGTACTATGTCCATTTAAGAATGTATTTCATTGCTACCCAAGAGGACTTCATAGGCAGAGTCAACTTCTCTTAAAGGGTAAAAACCTGGCACTGTTCCTTACTAAAACTTTTTGTCAGTGTTGTTAAAATAGCTTGATGAGGAAGCAAAAAAGCTGATAGTTGACAATTTGAAGACTACATTAAGTAACAAATTTATAAAGCTGACATTCTGTATCAGTGAATTCTGAATACTGTCAATCTCCACTTTTATACCCTTAGGGTAATTTCAACAATTAATGAATATATGAGGAAGGATCTCACATGGACTACAGAAGTTTTACCCTACTGTGGTAGCATAAAATCACAACCAGATCTTGGACCTGGTGAAGGAGAATTTTTGCTGTCCTAAGGTTTCTGTAGATGAACTTGTATAAGCTTGAAAAAACATTTCTCAAAGTCCCAGCATTGCCTTGCAGAAATCTAGGGTACATAATTCTTTAGAAGTAGAAAACTAAATTATCATTCTCAGACACAACAACAACAACAAACCCATTTGTTGTTGTAGAGGAAGCTGTTATAATTATACAATGGCTCAACTTCACACACCACCCTGCACTCTGTTTTGAAATTGGAAACAATATAGAGGTGGCTGAAATCCACCTTAACTCTTCTCTCATATAGACCTGAAAACTATGGCATGTCCAAAGTTATGTTTGAAGTATCTATAAAGTGTATTTGAGGTTTTGTAATGACCTTAGCTACTAGAGTTCTTTCCAGGATGGATGCAGATAAGAATGACTAAGGTTAGGGATTGACTCTCCTCAGAAAGAAACAGTTGAGATTGCTGGTACACTGAAAGTCATACCCTATCATGAAACTGAATTAAAACTAGAAGTGAAATCTTAATGCTTTAACCAATTACTTTGCTAATGAAAATAATAATGTATTTGCACAGTTATAGTTAGAATTTCAAAAGTATTTTTACCCTAATTCAGAAGATATGGCAGTTGCAAAGAACTGTGAGTGAGTGCTAAACTGTGAAAGGGTTAGGATTAGGCATTTCTTAATTTGCAGCTCAAATCTGGGATGAGTTTATTTGGGTGGGGAAGAGGTGAGATAGAGGTCTTAAAGAAACACATTCTGTTTCTATCACTATAATCTACCCTAAATTTCCTTTTACTCTAAATTTTATTGGCGTCCAAACCAAACCATTCTATATGGAAAAGTCATTAAAAAAATCAAACTGTTCTGATTTCACTTCCAATTTAAAAAGTTTTTAACTAGAAACTTGTTCCTCAGAACCTGTGTTATTGCTAAGATAGTTTCATTAAATAAATATGTAACACTGTAAAAAGCAAACACAAAACAATAACTGCCTTGAAGGACTAGAATTGGTATAGGCCAAAACACATTATAGGTGTTCTCAGTCTTCTATTTTCTCTTGTAACCAAATGAGAAATTCACTAAGTAATATGAGCACATACATCAAAGGGATCTTCCAGAAAGTTAATAAGAAGCAAGGAAAAGAGAAATAGAAGGAAAATAAAGAAAAAAAAAAAAACAGCAACAAAAAAACCCAACAACAGAGCACCTTCAGCCTGCTTATGGCAAATTTGCTTGTAATAGGAGGTGGCTTGTTCAAGTGTCCTTATAAAAGGGGCAGGCAGAAGTGGGGCTTAAGTACTGTATTTATAAACTTCTTTTTGATTTCCATATCATGTTTGTTCAGGTTACTTAGCTGAAGATACTGCTTCTGTTACTATCATCTCTGTAAAGTCAATCCAACAGATTAAATTAAACCTTCTTTCTTTCTGCCTTGCACATCATAAAAACAAAAAAAAAACATTTCAGAAGGTTCATGCTGTTTCTGCTATCTGCTGGTAGTGATGGATGAAACAGAAAGAATAGAGTTTGATTTAATCAGATGGCTTAACCTTGCAGGGAGAAGAAAGACACCTATATAACATATTCATGTGTGTACTTTATTTTCAGACACATGTGTTCATGCATAAGTATATTTTCTAGACATACAGGTCTATGATGTCTCTTTTTTTCTATTACAGTGTATATATAGAAAAGGCAGCTTACTGTATTTCATACACAAGTCTATCAACATTTCATGCAGATGATTTTTTGTTAATCTTACATTACACAAGGTAGCTTCCCTGCCCAAAGAAATCTGCAGAGAAAAATCTGGTCAACACATTACAGAGGGAGAGGAAAAGCTAAACATTCTGCTTTTCAAACAAGGTGCACATCGTAAACATTTAACAAGCAGGATTTCTCATCTCTTCAGTATATTTTCTGCATCCTGTATTAAGTTAATGGTTTCATTTTATCAACACAACTTATGTTTTCAGTTCCACCTTCATCTTCTCATTCCATTAAACATGATGGCCCAAATCCTACAAATACTCATATGAAAACTCATAATTGTGTATTAAAATTAAACATATATAGAAATACTTTCAGTAATGAATTCTAAGTCATACACTATCAGAACAATCACAATATTTGTTGTCTATTTTTCTTTTGTGAAAAGTTGCTTAACTGCCTGCCTCAGTAGATACATTGTGTGGATCTAAGCCCTGAGATTCACAGAAAAATGCATACTGTGTGCTTCCTTCCTTCATTTCAAAATGGGAAGGGGATTGCATCAAGAGCAGGCTGTTTCAATTATATTTTGATATTTTTTGCCATTTGAAAGATAACGTGTTACAAATCATGTCAGAATATTTTTCCTACTGGACTTTTATATCTATCCAACAGTCAAAATATTATTTGTGAAGCGTGAACATTTTAATAACTATTCTTCTGGTTTTGTGAGCTAGTTGACACTGTATAATAGCAGAAAAATGAATCCGTGTTGAAGATTTATCAGAACAAAACACTGGAAATGATGAATCACAAGTAATGAAGCAGGAGCTAAAGGAAAAATGTGCAAGTTTTTGCTTGATTGAAGAAATGCTAATACATATTGGTATGTAAGTTGTGACACCCTGATACATATGTACAGATATGGCAGTATTTTATAATCAAAATAATGCAGTAGGAAACAATTCCTGGAAACAAAATTTGAAGACCTCGTTATCTGTGTGGTGTTAACCAGATCAGCGCAGGCACAGAGTGAATGCCTGGGGTCACAGCAAGGTCAGTTTAGGAATAAGAATTGCACACCAGGTCTGGGCATGAGCACTACAACATACAGTTTGGAAGTGTGACCATTGTAGGAAAGGAGGACAGAAGGCAGCATACAACTTTCTTGAGAAAGTTCAGGATTTGGTGGGAATTCAAAAACCGGGGAGTTGCAATTTCTGTAAGCTGATTGCCTAACTCTAAAGCACTGTGCAGCAATGAAATGGGCAGCTTCTTTCTCCCCTGCTACCAAATATCCTTTGAAATTGAAGATCAGGGTCAGACCTACAGAGGACAGACTAGAGGGGTAAGTGGCTAACCCTGGGTGGGAGATTCTACTAGGGTCAGATATCCAAACTGCTTTAAATCCATCCATCCTCTTATGCACTCAGAAGAGAACTACTCTGACCCTCCACCATTTTATATAATATTTACCATGTGCTAAGAAGGTGTGAAAGATCTAAGGGGAAAGAACTCCATTTATTAGCATTTTAAATCCACTTTTATGTGACATAGAAATGTTACTATCTCCTGAGTCTGAACACATACTGTGAGCCAAAATATTATGAGAATGTCTTAATGGATTGTATGGCCGTCTTCTTATTTTGAGCCCTTATTTTGAACTGGACATACACTGAACTAGACTGACAGCTTAAAACATACAAACAAAATACACAAGCCCAGAAGGTATTTGTCTCATTTTTGAGAAATAGGGCCACAAAAATGATCAGAGGGATGGAACACCTCTCCTGTGAAGAAAGGCTGAGAGATTTGGGTCTGTTCAGCTTGGAGAAGAGAAGGCCCCAGGGAGACCTTATTGCAGCATTTCAATACTTAAGGGGGGCTTATAAGAAAGATGGGGACAGACTTTTTGGTAGGGCCTGTTGCAATAGGACAAGGGGCAACAGTTTTAAACTAAAAGATGGTAAAATGAGACTAGATATAAGGAAGAAACTTTTTACAATGAGGGTGATGAAACACTGCAACAGGTTGCCCAGAGAGGTGGTAGGTGCCCCAGCCCTGGAAACATTCAAGATCAGGTTGGACAGGGCTCTGAGCAACCTGATCTAATTGAAGATGTCCCTTCCAACCCAAACCACTTTATGATTCTATGAAATATGAAGGTCCCATCTACTGTATATTTCCTTTCCAAATAATATACTTTCTACCACCAGCAACTCTTTTCCTTAGGACTACCACAAGTGCCAGGTGTACTACAGTCTATTTGTTACTCTCATGGACATTTTTTCATCTTCTGGTTTAAAACACATCCTACACTTCTAAATAATTCCCTGCACCTTTTCCCAAATACAGAAGTGTTCCATAACTTCTCTTCCACACCAAAGCAAAGAGAAAAGCAGTTCTATAAGGACGGCTGAAGTGACCTCTTTTCCCAGCAGTGCAATGCATCAGCATCAGTCATTGCTGCAGCTGTCACTGGGTCTAACCTGCATGAGGCACATGAGTTCAGAAGTGGCCTCTAGCTGCTGAATCTAAAACTTCATTGCTGATTGTCAGTACTGACTGAAGCTTTGAACTGGCTGCCCAGAGAGGCAGAGAGTCTTCTTCCCTGGAGACATTCAAAACCCACCTGGATGCGTTCCTGTGCCCCCTGCTCTGGGTGTGCCTGCTCAAGCAGGGGGGTTGGACAAGATGATCTCCAGAGGTCCCTTCCAACCCCCTCCATTCTGTGATTCTGTAAGAACAGCTTTCTCCAAAATTCAAAATTCATTAAAATATCACTGGTCATAAGATTCAAGTAAAATCAAACTCTGATTGCTAGGGTATAGAATTAGAAGAAGGGAACAAGTATTATTTTAATTAAAAGCCACAAAAAATGTTTTGAACTCAATTTTTTACCTGTGAACTGAAGACTATGCCCCTCATCTTTATCATGGCACTTGAGGTATGTACACACCATACACAGTAATGTGATGTAGACAAGACAAAGCTAACCTGGGTTCCAAGAGCAGTCTTTCCATATTAGGAAAGATGATCATAGAAGCATAGAATCCTTGAGGTTCGAAAAAAACTTTAAGATTGAGTGCCACCACAAACCTAACACTGCCAAGTCCACCACTAAACCATGTCCCTAAGTGCCACATCTACATGTCTTTTAAATACCTCTAGGGATGGTGACCCAACCACTTCTCTGGGCAGCTTGTTCCAATGATTGACAACCCTTTCGGTGAAGAAATTTTTCCTAATATACGATCTAAACCTCCCTTGGTGCAACTTGAGGCTATTTCCTCTCATCCTATTGCTTGTTACCTGGGAGATAAGACCAACAACCACCTCACTACAACCTCCTTTCAGGTAGTTGAAAAGAGTGAGAAGGTCTCCCCTCAGCCTCCTTTTCTCCAGGCTAAACACCCCCAGTTCCCTCAGTTGCTCCTCATAAGACTTGTGCTCTCCACACCCTTCACCAGCTTCGTTGCCCTTCTCTGGACACTCTCCAACACCTCGATGTCCTTCCTGTACTGAGAGGCCCAAAAATGAACACAGTATTTGAGATGCGGCCTCACCTGAGTAGAGTGCTGAGTAGAGAGGGACAATCACCTCTCTAGTCCTGCTGGCCACAATATTTCTGATAAAATACAGCATGAAGGCTTTCACAAAGAAGACGTACACTGGAAAGAATGCATGGAACCATTCATAAGTTACATTATGTTTTCTTTGACATGCTATAGAAAAGGGATTTCACTTTTCAACTTCACAAGATAAGATGGCATGAAAGATGGAAAAAACTCACAGTTTGATTTTTGACCCAATAATTTAACCTGTAATTTTCCATGAAAATTGGAAAATACAAAGTTGTAATAGCCTATTGTTTTATATTAATAGATGTATTCTTTTGCATCTGCTTGAGTGGGCTAGGTCTAAAGGATTATCTTGTTCTAATGGACATTATGTTTATACAGTAATCAGAACACGATACACACAAACTTAATAATACTACTTTCAATGTCCCATATCTACTGTACCATGTACTGAGGTATCTGAAAGCAATTTTATAACCAGGAACTAGGCACAAAGCGCCTCTAGTGATGTGGAATGAGAAAACATTTCCTATTCTACCATTGGAAATGCTGAAGTACAGAATGGCTAAACAACACATTTTCCAAAGTGATTCTTGAATAAATGTTTATGGATTTTCATGTGTCTGACCGTAAAATATGCCTGGAAAAGTATCAGAAAAGTAGCAAACTATTCTAGGAGAGAACTTGGGGATGAAGTTGTAATGATTGCTACTGGTCATATGAGACAAGATTTTCTGGCATCAGAAGTGAAAATCTGTGTTCTGATGCTTTGCTGACTTCAGTATATGCAAAACAAATTTGTTTGGATTAATATATTTAACTGTTTAAATGTTACCTGCTTCCAGTTGATACTCTCTTACACATTTAATTAGCCAATTTCATTTATTAGCATGTTTGCTTGTACTTGCTAATTCCTATATAATCCGGATGATATGTGCTATGCGCTATTCAAATTTATACTAACAGACAATCCAGCTGTACATACACATTGATATTATAAATGTACACAAGAGATACAAGGTGAGAAGGGTCACAGGGACACAAAGAAGAAGTAAGCCTTTCCCAAGCCATTTAGAAAGACAGTAACACCCCTGCAAAGTATTTGACCTTTCATTTCTTTTTCTAGTTAGTTGATTTAAGGGTAGATGATTGAAAAGAGATGGTTGTACCTTCAAATACATTAACAGATGGAAGAGACAAAGTATGGAAAGCTACATCAGGACATGAGAGGTCTGCGCAAAGCACTCAAAAATCATGATATGGCACAGAGTGATTTGCAGGATATTGTATTCCATTCTTACGTGAACACATACTGGTTTTCCCTTCACTGTTGAAAGAAAAAAGTATTCAACACTAAGTTTTATGCCTATTGGTCAAAACTGTGGCTCCTGTACCTCATACTGGCCAAGCCCTGCACTGAATAAAGATTTTACTTTCTTTCTTAGGTTTTCATTTGATGCTCTGTTAGCTTTTAGTTTGCTTCATAAAGCTTTATATATTACCTCTAAGAAACCCCCGGCTGAACCAAGAAGTATTATGACCCCCCATTTTACTAATGAGCAACTGAAATGGAGCCATCCTTAGGAACTTCCAGCAAGTCATACACCAAAGTCCCCGGCAAAGAAAAGAATGAAAGCCACATGTCCATGAAACCATGAAACTCATCTTTACCTTGCATCTGATCCTTATTCCATTCACTGCACACTATATACCTATTTCAGTTTAAGAAACAGTAAACATCATTCTGTTTCACAAGACATCATTCAAACATTACAGAGTATAACACACAATACTCTATAACATAGCAATTCACTGTGCAGCTTAGACTTATTTGACACAAAGAGTGTTCAGTGAATGAGGCAGTGATCCCACAGAAATAATATACTGTTGCTGCATAATTAAGAATGCTACTGTAATGCACATACCACAGGTGATTATATAAAATAACCCAAAGAGCTTCAGTTTTTATATTTTCTGGCTTTTTGATGATTCATTTGGGTTATATCCAAATATTACAATGAAGCAATACGTTAGACATCCCTGGGCCGGTAAGTTTACAATTACTTGGAGCAGCGTAGCCTCTGAAGCATAGCACTGCACCTGGGCAATTAGCTCAGGCGTAACCTCAGTCTGAAACAGCTTTATTGCTTCCAGTTCCAGAGTTAGCTCATTTAGTGCCTGTTTAGGAATTGCTCGGACAGGTACATATTTACATTTTGGTTTTTTGTGGGAGAGGGGGAAGAAGAAAATACTCCTTTGTGCCAAGCCTGAAGTAGGTATTCAGGTACTCTCACTTCCCTCTGCAGAATCTGGAGGGAATCATGACACCCCCAAAGCCCTGTCTCCTCAGCAATTCATATCCCACCATTTCCTATTAAAGCTGAAATTCCACTGAACCTTGCTGTATGGGCATATGCACATCTAGCAGAATCCTGAAACACCATGTATTCAATGGAAATTTCCCGTCAGTTTATATATGCTGTCAGAGCCAGCTATAATAAAGAAACCACAAGTTATTTGCTTTAATCTTCAACAGAACACCAGGGTCTTGGCAGGAGACACTTTCATCAGAAAGTTTATAACCACCAGTTGTGGATGTTTTCAGCTACAGGCATACGTCAAAGGTAAATACAGTTTAATTATAGCATGTGTGTTTATTCTTTACTAATGAATTTGATTTTCACTAAATATATTTAGTAATCAGGGAAAAAATATATTCCCCTAATTTGCATCATCAACTTATAATTAATTCAGTTAGCTCTCAGCCTTGTTCATTCCCTGGAAAATATTTTCCCAAACTACTCACATACATACCTTACTTTTTCAGAATAAAACCCTGGAGTAAGCAGCTGACAGAGAACATGCTTATTAAGCAATATACATGAAAACATATTTTGCAAGGAGGGATTGTCTTTCAAATACCAGAGCCCTAACTTCTCCAGCAGTTTAGCTGCTGCATCTCCATCTTTGAAGCTTCTACTCCTTCTATTGCTACAAAACTTCTCCAGCTTCACAACATTTAATTCTGCTAAAAAAAATAACCACCCAAATTATATTTAAATGTACCCTGAAAATGAGAAGTTGTTATCATATGGGAAAGGAAAATGACTTCAAAAATCCATATAAAAACCTTGAATCTCAGATTGGAGTTTCCATACTGAATATTTACTTTCTTCCTCATGTTTCCAAAAGAAACGTATTGCACTATTGCACTGGTAGAATGATGAAAACAATGCTGCATTCTGTGCCTTCTCAATTATCCTTTTGTCCCTTTATAAAGCACAAGCCAAAGAAAATTGAGGCATACAAAAATAAGGGAAACTTTCAATCAGCAAAATAATTTGCCAAAGACTACAGTGTAGTCAGATCGGTTACAACTTTTCAGAGAACTGAAGACTTCAGTAATGTTATTTAGGTTTTAACATTATTGAAAAAGCTTCATTCAACCTTTTTGTTGGGTGGGCCAAGTGAGCTATTTTAACAGATCTGATTCGTCTGCTCTTTGCCTTGAGCTTGCTGCTCCAATCAACATGTATATTTTACTAAGATTTTAAAGTTATAATAATTTACATCACAATTTTAGACAGGAAGGGACAATCTGGCTCATCAAATCAAGTCCCTGCTATCACAAACAGACATGATAAATCATGTCATTCATCTACTGGTGTCCGAACTGCTTGGGTACTACTCTCGTCAGAAGTGCGTTTCAGAATCTAGGAATGTTAGAAGCCATTTTACTATTTCTAGGCAAAACTTGTTTGGGACCAGTTAAAAATGTCAACACCCAGCTATAACAGCTCGCCTGTCTGCCTGGTGTTTAAAACTTCTGATGTCTTTAAGTCAAATTATCCTACGTTCAACTGGGCTGACCAATCCAAGCTCTTTCTGCATCTCTTCTCCCTCTGATCATCCTAGGAACCTTCCTCTGTACCTGTTCCAGCCTGAATTCTCTCCTGAACAAAAATTGATCTTCAGCAATTAGTTTTGCAGATCTCTTATGGGTTGGGCCCTGTTGTACTCTTTGCAACCTTCTGAGATAGAAGTACTACATAAAAATGGTAATTTTTTTTATAATTTATAGAGTACCTTCCCTTATTTGTTAGCAATTCCTCTGGTGATACTTGCAGTTCCACATGCTACCTTTTCTATTTGTTTCACGATCTCCAAACATACTTTGCTCCTTGACAAATGCAGCATAAGACTTACACCTATCTTGCAAGGTACTTCCAAAGAAGCTGAAGAGAGGAAAATAAGTAATAGACCAAAGCGATATTTAAGGGAGCTGAAAGCTGAAGGATAAGAGCTAGCCATAGAACAATGCACAAAATTTATGAAAAATATCTGAAATTATGAAAATGCTGCCTGTGTACATCGCATTTACAGATTTCTGTAATCTTTCTCCAGAGCAAAAGTACAACATCTGCAGGAACAGTAGCAGGTGGTTTCTGGGAGGAGGGCCAGGCATAGAGACTTGCAAACAGACTGAAAATAAAAGTGGGAGGCAGCTACTTTAGTGTAGTAAAGATACTCTCTCATTTGTTTTTATAGGTCCAGGCATCTAACCTTTTTCAGATGGAACGCAGCTGGCCTCTCTAAAACAGCTTTAAATCAATGTATCGGTTAAGAGGTTCAGTGTCTTAGGGGGGTAGAGGTGCCTGAAGGTTTGGAAGGCAAGATCCACACGGCAATCCCAAAGCTGTGCAATCAAAACTCTTGCAGCACCGTACACTCTCCCTGACACACCTTTCCCCTAATAACCTCTGGCTTTAAAACAGTTATCCATACACTTTCAAAGTCCAGCAAAGAATATTAGCCTCTCAGTAGACTGCCATTAAGATCTTGCATGCCACTTTGAAAACCTAAGTGCTAGAGTTTTAGTGTCAATAAGCAATTTATTTTTTTTTTTCTGGTAAGATATAATTGCACCAGTCTTTGGGACACAGCTCCAGTATTTCTTACCTCTTCATTAATTAGGTATTGTAAATCTACAATTTGTAATCTCACACTGTATGAAATACAGGTTGTAGAACCCTGCCATTTCTAAATCTAGCTTGTGTCTGTTTGTGCTGTCAAATTCCTGTGAACCTTCGAATGAATCTGTGCTTTATTTATAGGAAGAATTCATATTTTTCTAACTTGCAAATGTTGAGAATCACTCTTTCTGTACAGTAAGTATTTTGTTTATTTTTACACACTTATTGGTTTTTGTTTCCCAAAGTAGGATCTGCCTAAATCGGGGGGGAAAAAAAAGGGTATTTTATTTGGGTTTTTTATTTACTAAAAATTTAAAGCTAAAAGCTGTTTAGCCACAAGGGAAGCAACACAGAGCAGCAGTAAAGCCAGTAGCCTCTATTTTTAAAGCTGCCTTTTATTTCTGCAATGCTGATGGCCAAACTCGAGCTTTAAGTAACACTTCCCCTTGTGACC
The DNA here is from genome assembly GCF_949628215.1 of Phalacrocorax aristotelis. Classification (NCBI taxonomy): domain Eukaryota; kingdom Metazoa; phylum Chordata; class Aves; order Suliformes; family Phalacrocoracidae; genus Phalacrocorax; species Phalacrocorax aristotelis. The sequence continues at coordinate 134,264,796 of NC_134277.1, read as the reverse complement.
AGACTGCTTTCAACTTTTCCATTTTATTAAAAGAGCTAAATTGAGGGTATTCCATGAGTTTAATTTGCAGTTCAGTTGTTGTTTTTAAATAAAAAAATGAAAGTCAGAAGTGGTCTAGTCATCAGGGAAGAAGTACATGAAGTTAAATTGGGGATAACCCATACTGTGCTGGGACTAGAAAGTGTTTGGATAATGTTTGTCATGTGGGAAGTGTTTGATTATGGAAACATATCAGTAAGTGAGAATATGTGTGGCAGTAAATAATGGATTTTATCTCTTTCCTTAATCAACTCTTATTTCAAAACACTTATTTTAAAAAGTCATTAAAAGTATAGTCTTAAAGTGTTGCTGAAATGCTTTTGCTCTCACCTGATTTCCTTTCTTCCTTTACTTAGAAATACTGTAAAATATATTTTTATGCCAGCAATTTGGAACTAGACATAAAGAACCTGTTCTCAAATCTTTGTAGACACATAGATAATTCTGTACTAGAAGTATTCGTTCAGGAGGTAAAAAAAAAAGTGTAACTAACAGATCATCATCCTGTAATTTCAAAATAGCTCCATGCAATAGCAGGTATTGCAGTGGCTTTAGGCTTCGGCTCACACAGTGATTCTGAGCCAGACAACAGAGAAACAGATTGCAACCTCACCGAGGATGTATTGGGAGTAATGGTAACTGTGCAGGGCAGTTATACAGATCCTGTTGAAGTTCAAGAAAACACACATTTGATAAGTAAGTAATAACTATGAATTCTTTTACTTTCGATCACTTACCTATAATGTCAGCTTACCTTGCTTGAAACATCTGTCATCAACTGCACAATGCAGGCAGTGAAAATTTCAGTATAAGCAATTGTTTCTAATAGATGCATTTTCCCCATATATCAATTCATTGGTATCTGAAATAGCATACCAAGAAGAAGCTGCAAGCACATTCTGTTAGACACAGGGGTGACACGAGTTAATTTCATTGCTGTCAGGAGATATCTTGATGGGTATATATTGTGTGTTATCATGAGTTACCACAGCTGCAAGGGATTATTTCTTCTACTAATAATGGCATAATAGAATACCATAACTTGTCACAAGATTTCAAGTCATCTATGAAATTAACCTATTTCATCACTGAAAAAAAAGGTTCCTACTAATTTTTTTTCCCCTTTTTTAATGGGACTTTGGTGCTCTTGTAAATAGGAATTATGAAAGTTTCAAGGAACTGTGGAGTGGATTCATTTCTTCAGTAAAACTTGCATGTAGTTTCTAAAACTCACCCATCATATCTTTTGTCCACTGATAATGTGAACCACATCACAATTTTATAGAAAATTAACAACTAATATCCTCAGCTAATAGCAACTACCCTCCGGCCTATGTCGTGTTGCCCACATGGCAAAGGGAAATGTCCGTGTTTCTTGCAGCATTCCTTGGAGGCCATCAAACTCCACAACACTGAAGGATGATTTTTTAAGAAGTCCTAACACGGAGCATGCCAGGCCCTAATTCGTAGTTCTTCATCCCCTTTTTGGATGTAACTGAACAACATAAAAATGCATCAGCAAAGCTGTTTTTCACTCCTGGGTGAACTTTATACCCATTTGGAGAACTGAATCAGCTCAGCAAAGAGCCAGAGATATGCTACAGTATGCAGCAGGGAGGGCCTAGAAGATACCTGAGAGATGGAAAGAGCACAACTGCCTCCTCCAGTGGAAGAAAGCCATTGGGTTGGGTCATCTCGGCTTGTCTAATCAAAGTCCATTTAAAATAAAAGTAATTTTTGAAGATGGATGGGCCAACAAGTGAGAAACTGAAAGAGCTTTGTATGTAGCCACAGCGAAAAGGTGCAACATTAAAATTCCAGCATCGAAGAGGCACATCTGAGATTACTGCAGTGAAGTCCCCATCTCAAAGTGATATTTGAAAACCACTTAAGAAAAGAATAACTGCTGCTACTCATTTAAAAGTACCCAGGCATTTAAAGACATTTAAACAGTTGGTCTTACTGTAAAAAGCAAGTTAAAAATATTGACATTAACAGAGAAATAGCTTATTCATCTCCTTCTAAGGTTTTTCAAGTAATTTGGCAGCTATAGGTCTCTTTTATCTGGTTTGAACTATAGTTCCAGTTTCACCATTGCCATGACTGTACAATTCAGGTCAGATCCAAAAGCGGTGTTTGGAACATACTGCTGCATTGCTCTAACAATGTAGCATGTGTATCAAATAAGAGGAAGAGAATATCTTGCATAAGGCCACATCGAGGCAAAAGAGCAATCAACAGCTACCACCCTCTGGTTCTTTACTGAGAGAAAAGAATAGCTCACTCAAGTGCCTCTCAATAATTCTTTCCAGGGTTTCCAGCAAGGTCAACAAAGCTTCATGGTCAATGGCTAGTGAGAGAGTGAAGGATTAGCAAAAGCATTTAATTTTTGTCCATTGATGACAGCAGATCACTGGGCAATAAGATTTCCTTTCTTATTATCAGGGTCACGTAGAAGAACTGTTCCTGCTGAAGTTGCAGGAATTAAACTTATAAAATATGCTTTGCAAAATTTAGGGGAGAAGTTAGATTTGATTGTAGTTGTTTAGCAAACCCCAAGAGCTATAGTTCATAAATTAAAAGGTTTTGTGAGCACAAACATTAATTGAGTTACATGTGCTTTCTGAAATGTAGTCAGTTGGTTCTCGAAAAGATTAATGTTCTTGTGATTCCTTTGTATGCATGTCTGAATTCTCCACTCGTCCCTGTGGGTTCTGTTTAGTGGCATTTAGGTTCTCTGATGGAGCAGATGACTTTTTACAGCTGACAGTGTTGCAACAGGGATCAGGAGAAAGCTTATTTGTCTGACCCCCAGTCTGGAAGAGGAACTCAAAATGTGGATACGGGTAGAAACTGCTTTTTAATGTTTTCATTCTGTTGATAACATCAGGCTTATTTTCTCTGATGAGAGCGGGCTAAGCCTTGCCAGAATCTTTCTAAAGCCTGCTGAAGGCACAGATCTCCCTGCTGGATTTTGTTTTCTTTCTTTGTTTAACAGACAGAATAATATTTCTGGGGAGGGGGACAGGCAGAGGCAGGGAAATGTTGCTTATGGAGGTGGTGGGAGGGAACATCCACTTGATCTTTGTTTCCCTTTTCCCATCCCTCCATTTATAACCCAGGTCTTGCTCCAAAGGCATCACAGGAACTCTCTCCCCACCCTCTCCCCTTGTTAGTGAAAGAAGTTTCTACCTTAATAATACTGCTCTTTCCTCTGCCTCATCACCAGCAGTTATAGTCACAGCTTTCCATATTTTAATGATGTTTCTATATTAACAGTCTGGGAATTATAAATGTTTTATGGGTTTCTCTGGCCAGGTCTGTGGACGGAGCATCAACAGCAACTTTGTTTGGAAAAACCTCAAGAGGCAGGCTAAATGCTGTTCTTTTTAAGGCTTGAGGGAAGCCTGACATATCTTGAAAACTTGCTTGGTTTTTTTTAGGAAAAAGCACAGTAGCTTTTCCCTTAAAATTCCGCTATCTTCCTTATCCTTCCTATTCAAAAGCTGCCTACAGACAACTAGTTTACAAAATGCAATTAAAATTTGTGTTTTAAATATTTAATTAAAATTAATTAAAATTCTCTGTGTTTGCTTAAAGGTTGCAAGTTATGCTATCACAGCTAATATTTGGTCATTTGATTTGTTTTTATTTTTACTGAAAACTTGACAGAAACTTTGTCCCCATATTACTGACAGGGCACATATGTAGGAACAGAATTCAATGTTCTAAGGGTGTCTCCTGAGTAACTTACCTGAACTGGATATCTTCAGCTGGGCTCCCAAAAGTGAAGTAACCCAGCTAGGTCAGTACAAGAACTTGGGCTGAGAATTGTGGTCTGCCTAACCTCCGAGCACTCAGTGGAACTGTGCTGGAAGCCAGACTTCCCTGGGCTCTGCTTTCTATATTCAAACCACGAGATATCCTTCCTCCCTAAATAGATAAATTACGACAAGAGGGAGTGAGATCAACCTCTAAAATCCTAGGAGAAGTGAAGAAATGGGCCCTCCCGTGAGGAGCAAGAAGACTAATTGTGTAGTAAGAAAGCCACCAGCTGCCTAATAGCAAAATTTAATAGAAAAAGTACAAAGGCCTCTTTTACCCATCAATATATGTTTAGTCATAAAACAAAATATACCAGTGGGTTAGCTGCCAGTACTGAGCATTATGTAGAAATATAGGGTATGTGTCTCCACGTTTCCACTCAATGGACTTACACTATGTAAAGAAGGCCCTTAGATTTGTGCTGTTTGCCAAGTGTTTGAGTGCCTTACCTTCAGCAGAAACCGATCAATTTTATGAAAGCAAAATGCAAGATATCTGACCTGCCAAGAGGCCTAATAACAGAGCATTGCCCTTTTCACTGGTAATAACAATATTCCCCAAACCTTAAGTTAAATTGAAATATATGTGTGTCCCGATATGTACTTTCCTGGAAAATTTAAAATGGTTAACATCTATGGTCAAACACAGACGTCCCAGTCAGTAACTGAGACCACGCCTCTGAACTGCATTTTAAAAGGCAGATTTTAATTATTACTGCAGGGTAGATATAATTTATTGTTACCATTGGCACTCTTAGAAGCCATTTCATTAAATTCCAGGTATCAACAACAAAATGAGTAACGACCTAATTAAATATAGTACAACACAAACTCTCATTGGGGTCTGAGCCTCGTGTGGCATACAAAACTGGAGTACAGGCCAGGCAAAGGAGTCCCTGACAGCTGCCACGAGATCATAAGGACCTGTCAGTTCAGAACCATTGAGAAACTCAATACTGTTTTGTAAAGTGGATTAAGTAAGTCACATAAAATCTCCGTGTAGACATTCTCTTTCATAACTAAAGTATCCTTACTTGACTAAAGTTTAATATATTTTAATTGCTTTAATTCTAAACATGAATTTCCAAAGAGGGATTGAATATAGTTGTGCTAATTTATTTTAAAGATGCATCTTTTGTTGAATTCAGATCCTGAATGTCCCTCCTTCTCACCCTAAGAAGCTTTAAATAAGCAACAGCTTTAAACGGCAGTTTGACAAGGACAGGAAACAGCTTTCAGCAGCTCCTTTCCTCTTTTCTTTTTATCTGGTACTGATGAGCTGTTCATATACTCTCCTCCCTTTCCCATGCTAGGACCATCACAGGGGGGTGGCAGAAGCTTTGCACAAACACAGGCAGAATCACCTGGTTTCTCCTTAGGGTGTGAGCCAAAGCCCATTGAAGCTGCTCTTTCTTTTTCTTTTTTCTGTAATGCTGCACCTGAAATACTGCAGCACTCTTCAGAGGTAAGCTAAAGTTTGTGCCTGTTCTTATTTTGTTTGAACTACTTCACCCCTTCCCACGACTCAGCTTGTATAAAAATGTGCTGCAGTAATAAGAATGTACCCTTTCCCCCATTCATTTGTGAAACAAAACACAAAACAAAACAAGACCATTATGTAGATCATGATGCATGTATTTCACATATTTCACTTTCACTTCAGTCAAAGTGCCTGGGAAAACAAAACAAAACAGCAATCTGCTTTCAAATGCAAAAAGGGATAGCGATATTGAAAGATGAAAGAGGAGGGATTTTTCATATACTATGTGAAAAGGGACAAAATTTGCAAGTTAAAAAACAAAAAAGCCAATGTGGTTTTTTTGTGTAGAACACACAGCTGTAATTCCTATACTAGTAATAATGATATTTTTCAGGTTTTTGTCAGATACTGTAATGTGATTGGCATTCCAAGCAATGCATTATCATTGATCCCCTGCCTGGTAGAGAAGGGCAGATGTACACATTTCTGGCCAGACAACTTTACAATTTTGTAAGTGAATCTCCTTTTTAATTTTTTTTTTTTTTTAAAGAGTCTATTTCTTTCAGCAGTATGCTCTTCTGAGATATCCCGATTCTAGATCAACCGTTGCAACCTGAATGCACTTACAGTGAAAGCTGTGTGAGAATTCTCCCTGGGCTTCTGGGAATGCCAGATTGATTTGTGTTACTAGCGTTTAGTAGAGCAGTAGGTTACTACAAAAAGTGATTTTGAGATACGATCTCAAGTCGAAATCCATAGCTGTAGGGAGTGATACTTTGAACTGGATATTTTTCCTGCATTTTGGGACCCTTGAACTGCCATCAATAGTCAGAAAGCACATCCTCCTAAAGTAATCCTAAGATGTTTACACTAAATATATGGGGAAACCCAATTCAGCCGAGGCATTAATTTAAACATTGCAGCATTTTAATTTTTTCAGATATTATTTACTGAAACCCAGTATAAAAGAATGCGAGAATGCAGTGAACTGAAAATACCAAGTGAGGGACAAAAATCCATTTGACAAATCAGGTCACTAAGGAACTCTCTGTGGCTTAAGCTGTTGAAAAGACTTAATTTTTTAAGACAACCTTTTTTTCCATCATGCTGCAACATAACCTTTTCTTTCTTTCTCCTCTGTCCCACTCAAGCTGCTATACTTTAGGATCAGTTCACTCTGTTGAAAACCCATTGTAAAAATGTCAGGGTTCATATAGCTCATTGCTATAGATGACCTTGTAGTACTCTTTGCTCTTAGATCACTTCTTTTAATTTCACCTTCCATTAATCATCCCTATTACTTTCTAGTTACAATGCATCTATTACACTGTTGTTGGATTTTTTTCTTCTCTCTAAAGCTTCCTGCTCTCCTGTTTACCTTGAGCTTTCTAACCTTTTTCGTATTTTCCTTTTTTTCTTCTTATATCATTCTTATTTCATTTACTCTCATGCACATTTACCTTTTCTTATAGACACTGCTTGTAACAATTAATTTCTTTTAAATTTGTGCAAAACTCATTTATGTTCAGTAAGTCACCTTACAATACAGCAAAGTTCTTGGCTACGTTATTTCTATATAAATTATACTTCATCTTGCCTTACTTCTTTTCATGTAGGTTCCCCAATATGAAGCAGTCTTCCTTGTCGTAGTTGCCACACTTCCTGCTTAGCCTTTATTTCTAAGCCATTTTTATCTTCCCCATCCTATTACCTGTACATTCTCAAAGTCAATTTGTACTCTTGGGGAAACTCTTAACATTTTGGCCCTTTCTTTTCTAGCTAACCTAAAATGCTCCTCCAGAAATGGATTCTTTTAAAGATCTTGCTTCTTTTATAATTTGTTTTACTACCATCATTTTTTCCCTAAGGAAGCATCAATAATTTTTTTAGACTTTAAAACCGTATTCTTTAATTCTCCATTCTTTCTTATTCTTTATTTCTCCATTTCTAACTATACCTCCTCTCCTTAAATGCTATAACCTTGGCTTCTTAGTAGTTATTGTATCTCTGGTTTTTAGCTAAACACAGTTTAAGTTTTGCTTATAACTTTAGGTTGAAAGTTATGTTGACTGTGTTTTTTCTCAATATCTGAAGTAAAATAATAAATTTATATTAGTCTCCTAAATATATCATATAAATTTCTTATTTAAGATGAAATTTAATTCACAGATTTCTGCCAGTGGACGAGTACCAGTTAAAAAAAAAAAAAAAAAAGGAGACGGAAGTGAAATACAGAAGATTATGAATTTCTAAGTTGTCACAATTCAAAGAATACCTTACCTGATTTGCATCCTATTTTTAGAAAAGCTTTTCATTAACCCCCAATTTACCTCAACACTGGGGTCTCAAAATCAGAAGAAACTGTAAGTGTAATTGCAAATATACACTGCCATTCCATTGAGTAATGATTCTAAAATTTAGATGATTTTGTTTTTATACTTATGATGATTTTCAACCCCCTTGAGCAATATATAGCTATTTTCCCTGCTAACCTCCTAAATACCAGTGTAAGTTTTTGATCATTGTGACATAAAAGACTACTGTACTATGTAACTTATTTTACATTCTGAAACCGAGAAATCCTTTTTAATGTTGATACTCTGACTTATAAATCTATCACCTAGAAAGTACCTTGCAAATATTTTCTTCCTTCACAGAGTAACTGTTTTTAAATCAGTTTGAATCTGTTGTTTAATGAATAATAAATGGAACTTTTCCAATTACAAAAAAGATTACAATGCATGTCTGATGTACTGCTTAACCCAAGTGGTTTTTCCTTCCTTTTCTATAACTGTTAATAATCCTTTTCCTATTACCAAGTCTAGTTGCTCCCTGTTCTGCCTACACGATTCAATTAATATCACCTTATATAAAAACATGAGCACTTTCACTCTACCTTGTGTTTGATGATTTTCCTTCTTCTGATTCCCCCACCACATAACAGCTATTATTAATGATTGGGTTTTTTCAGTGGCAAATTTCCTGGAGATTTTAAAGTGGCCACTCTTTCAGCCCCCTCTCTTAAGCTGTTACACGGTTAAAATTCCATTGCTAACTATCATGCTATTTCTAACCTTCTATTTCTTGGTAAAGTTCTCGAAAAGATATTCTGTTCTTAACTTTCAAAACACCCTGTTAATAATAATCTCTTTGATTGTTTCCAAGTAGGGTAGATTTTCATCTAGAGCATAAAATGAAACTGTTCTATTCCACTTAGAAGAGTTGAAGATCTCTTGAAATCTTACCTAGTGATCATAGTTCTTTTCCCTCCTCATTATTTTAGATGACAGTATGGCATTTGGCAATACAGAACTTAATATTTTATTACACTATTACAGATCATGAAATAATATTTCCAGTTCTTGACAACTTTGTTTCAATCGTAAGACTTTCCTCTAGTTGTTATTTGTAATTTTTTTGCTGTTGTCATTTTATTCACTTTTGTAACTTATTTGATGTGTTAATCTTTTTTTTTTTTCCCCCAGCAGTTCTGCAATTACTGGAATAGTATTATAATGATAATAACATCGCACTTCAATATATTAATTTATAATTGAAATACCGATAATCTCTTAACTGCAGTGTCTTTACCAAGTGCCACTTGAAGTTGCTAGAGAAGTTTTGCAATTGATTTCAGAACTTAATTTTGTATAAACTACTTTCGTTTTTGCACAGTTAAGGAACAGCTTGCGTTCCTCAAAACAAATTCTGCAAATTAACATACTGTGCTTGCATGTCAGCTCACTTGCACAGCTAATTAAATATTTCTCATGTGCATTGCATATGATGACTACTTTGGTTTATGTTTCAGAGATGTTTTCCAACTTTCTGTGATTTATTTATAGGTATATCTATGGCATGAATCATTGGAGTATTTGAGCACATAGAAATGATTAAAGATACATCAAAATTACTTCTAGAAGGTACCGCTTTTCTTTCTCTTCTTTGAAGCTGTTTCTTTACCATAATGTTCTGGAGGTTGATTCCTCCTGTGTTCAGTGTCATTACTACATAGCTATTGGGGAATGCCAGTTAATACAGATATGCCTTGTACTGAGCTTGAAAGTCATGCGAAAGATGTTCCACTGTTTGGGATCAGCTTTGTAGGAAGTTTGTTTCATATTTTTGGCCTGTCGCTGAGAATGCCCTCCTTTCCATTGTCACAAGATGAAAGCTAGGGATCTATCAGCCAAGTATCCCAAATGAGTGTAGCAATCACACTGGGAAATTGTGAAAGACAGTGCTTGAGATAAGTGGGCTTCAGCCTTTCATATCTTTGATGATGGAGAGGAAGGGGGGAAAGAATCAGGACAGGGTTTTCAAGACACATACTCTTAGTATAAAGAACTCTCTAGTTTCTATTTATCATCACTTACATAGCCTTCAATTCCATTTTTGTGGCAAAAGTATTCTCTATTAATACTTACAGGAATCAAGATTTTAGCCACAGTACTTAGGTAAGACAGCAAAAACTATTTAAAGACATTATGGACAATGTTAAAAATTAATCCCTCAAATAAGGCCTGTGATGATAACCATCTACCTTGAAAAGATACCTCTGAGCACGTTGTCCCAAGGTAAAACTTAACTACAACACAAGTAATTTCCCCTTCCCTGGAAAAGGCAGTGTAAATTATAAATAAAATGCAATTTTTTGTATTTAATTCTATTTTAAACTTCTCAGATATTTTTCCTCTCCTTTAAGACCTTACACTGAACTTGTATCTCAGTTACATACCCCCTTGAGTTTCCAGTTCCCACAAAAAAGGGCAAAATTCTTGACTGGGAATTGAATTTTACTTGTACACAGTTTTGCACCTTATTTGGAGAAGGAGGAAAAGAATAAACAGGTACAGTTTAAATTTGGTTGTGTGTAAATTTAGTTTGAGTTATATGCTGCAGAATTTATATATGGACTACAAAAAGTGTGCAGGAATATCCATGATTTTATTCTGAAGTTTATAGGACCTCAAAACCCCTGCAAAAGTTTTCAGGATCCTATTTCAATGTGGCAGACAAGCAATCACAAGAAAAAGAGAAGTGGCAAAGTTAAGTAGATATTGCAGGCAGATTTGCAACAAGATTTCCCCCTGCAATTTACAGTGGCAAACTTGCTGACAATGACCTATGCCACAGCTCACTGGACATGGATACAGGATTCCATAGCTTTAATGAACAGTTAACAGGTTAATGTGGCAACAGATGAAGAGACCTTTTCAACAGCAAATAACTGTAGAGACCTCAAAAAATAAGGTAAATTTCAGTAACAGACCATAGGTATAACACAAAACATTAAAATTTAGAGGACCTCTAGACAAAAGGCAAAACAACCTGAACTCTCCTGGAGTTTATCTTTAGTTTGAAAAGAGAAGCCAAATACATATTTTGTTCAAACACATCAAATATGAAATCATTTGGAGTGGATTCTTGTACTTCATTTTTAAAAGGGAAAACTCATCCTGCTTCAAGTTTTTGGTTTTTGTTTGGTTTTATTTTGTTTTGTTTCCCTCCAGAAGTCTGATCAATATGAAAAGGAACTTATTTAGGCTTCTGAGTCTGTTCTCATTCACAAGTACCCCAGACTGAAATAGCACTCTTTCTCTTATCAACGAACACTTCTTTCCCTAATCCTGCTTTAAGAATTATACAATTCATATCATTAATATAACAAAAACTACATGTAGGAATACATAGCAAAACAGTCTACTTCTTGCAGCTCTACATATAAGACAACAATGTCACAGATTCACTGCAGTAAAAATGCATTGAGAAGGGTGTTGTAGATCACTTTCAACTTTGCATTATGCATAAAAATATGACAGATCCAAATACACTTTTAGAAGAATGAGCCTAGTGTCTGAGCTAAAGAGAATACCTGAATACCTGGAGGATTTTTTGGCTGAGTATCCAAAACCTGCTGATGGTACTCTGCTACAATAGCCTTAGAAGATCAATTCTTCATAAACTGTTAACAATTTGCAGGGGCAAATGCAATTTTACATGGGTGGGAATGGGGAGAAGCGAGATGAGAAGATGCCCAGCTCAGACTGGGATGTTTTATGCTGTGTGCCATTGGTCAGATAGCAGAATGACTGGAGCCTTTGCACACCCACCATGTCCTCTGGCTCTGTGCAAAGGTGGCTGGCCTGAGTGACACCGAGTGGGGCAACGAGCAAAGTGTCTGTGCTGTTGCCACCACATTTCCTCCCCCTTCAACAGCCCTTGTTTGCTATTAGGGGCAGCAGAGTATGGAGCTACGCTGGGAAGAACCTGATTGCTGTGGAGAATGATTTAGAGTGATGTGTCAGGAGCAGGGCTGGTAATCAAGGGGGAAACTGGGTACAAGAAGTTTTAGCAGAGCTCTAGTAAGGCCTGAGAAAAGCTCCTCCTGGGATCTAGAGTTTCAAGGTCAAGTGTTAAGCTGGACAAAGTAAGCACAGCTTGAGGGAAGGAGGTGAGAAAAATGGTATGAAGTAGCAAATACAGATGATTACATCCCATCCAGTACTCGGGGAAAAAAGCAAGGAGGCAAGAAGACTGAGTATAGAGAAGCACAGGTTATGTTAAGCATAATAAGGTACATGTCCATATGGAACAAGGTAAAGAGCAGAATTTTACAGCAAAAACGAAGTGAAATTTAGCTTTCCTAAAAATTTGAGAATTGTGTAAAGGGTTTGCTCTAACAGCAGAAGGCATTTTTGTTTGCACTAGAACACTGGTGATCTAGGATTTGGAGGTTTCTTTTTTTTTTTTTATTAAGTATAGCAAGTAGAAAAACACATGGTGGCTCATGAAGGTAAATTCAGGAAGAATCTAACACAGGAGAGTAAGATTTCATCTTAAAATGCATACACATAAATGCACAGACACAGACACATACACCCACCATTGCCCAGAAAAAAGATCTTACTAATATTTTACAATATTTGCTGCCACTAAACTGTTTAGGATTGATACATATGTTTTAAAATTTATTGTAGAATAAAGATACAAAAAAATAGAGATTTCTGCTAAACAGTTACACTGAGAAAGTGTAAAATTCTAGATACCAAATATTATCTGTATGAGCACCCTTTGTTAAGGAAACATTAGTTTTTTGTATTACATTTGTTATAGCAGATAGTACCTACACTGCGGTATGCTCAATTATCTGCTCTTAACAGCAACACATTATTTTAATATCAACCTTTTACTGCAGTCAGCAAATATTGTGTATTTTGTTTAAATTGACATGTCATATGTTATTATAAAATATAAAAAGAAATGATTGGGTCTCTCAGAGTTAGGCAGAATCATTTTACTGTGGTTTGGCTCAAAGGTATAGCATATTTTCTTTCAGACAAGCCTCAAAAAAAAAAAGATAAAATAGAGCAACCAATAAAACAAACAGATTAAAATGTGAAATGCAAACTAATGATGAATTGTTTACTTTTTTATTAAATTACTTACAGATCTGACTGCATATTAACTTCCTGTTGGACTAGAAAATAAAAATATTCTGTTTAGAAGATTTTTGATAACTGAAATAAAACAGGTATCAGTTTTCATGCCTATATACAAATCTCCTTTCCACTCTGAATAGCACTTTATGTGTGTTAGCCAAAATTGGTTGTCAAGATTTGTGTTTAAAAACAATAACAACTGAAAATAAAGTGGCAATCTTTAAGGGTCCTCATTGGTTGTGGTTTATTATGTAATTATATTAATGCTGAACTCAAGAGTAAATGGGAGTCGCTCATCACAATCTCACCATGAAATCAAGACAGTGAGATTAAACAAGTTGAAAAATCTACTATACTATTGAGTGTAGTTACCGATTATACTGTAGAATCAACAATCAAAATACCATGTACTGTACAAATAGGCAGAGGTTTTAAGACAAGTATCACTTCCAGTTATCTGACTACAGTGATAAAATATAATTCCATTATCTATTTTTGCTCCAATACTGGGCAAACATAGAAGTTTATTGTGAAAATAGTAGCTGAAGAAATATTACTGAATTATTAATTGATGTGACATTTACTCTAGTCTAATAAAGAGAAAGTTCTTTCTTGGTGACATCTTTCACACTGACAAAGCTGTATATATTTGATATTACTAGAGGATGATTTGAAACTCTTTTGCTTCCAACATTTATGTGTTAGAAAGATTGGTAGCTCACAATATCTTTCTAAAGATGAGACATACTACATGATCCATTTACTTGCTAGTCTAGATATTTTAAAAAGACAGAGGAATAAAAAGTGCTAAGGGGGCAAAAAAAGAAAAAAAGGACACAAATGTGGTCTTTATGCAAAATGGAGAAATCAACTATTTGTACATGAGATAACAACATTCCCAAAGGACTGGATAGCAGTAAATAGTAAGTTGAAAAGCCCTAAAAATAAGCAAAAGTCATTGTTTTTGAAAAGAAAAGGAAAGGAAAGGGAAGGGAAAACAGTCCTTGCGTAGCAAGTTGATAAGGGTAGAAAAATAAGCCTTTCAGGTAAGCCTTCTTTGCTGTTTTTGTTTGCATATTATTTCTCTAATTTTTCTGCTATAACTGTTTACTGGTTTTGAGCAGTGGACCAACATGACTTATACTGTACTACTCATAGATTTCAATTTCTGTATTTACTAATTAAATATGGCAATGGGGTATTCCTCCATACTGGACTGATCATTTAGATAAGAGTGATATTTCCTACAGGCAAGCACATATTTTCTAGTAGTAAACATTTAATTTTATTTCTATAATAAAATTGATCATGTCCTCAAAAACACCATAGGCTTGTTGAGCTTGTCTTTTACTCATGACGTTAATTCCAATAGATCTCCTTTATCCCATAAGAATTTGTTGTTGATAGGGATTTTGTTTGTAAAGAACTTCAGATAAGTGTGTGTTGAAAGATGCTTCCATACAGAGTGTTCTGTTTAGGAAGCATTTTCATTTTAAGGATTATCACACCACTGGGAATTCTGAGCTTTGTTCACTTATAATCAAATCAACCCTGCTTCCTCTGAAAGTTTTCGCCTCTCAGAAATATCCCTTTTGAGATTCATATTAGTGATTTTATCCACAGAGATTTTTTTTACAGTTAAATTAAATCTTCATGAAAGTGTTTTTTTCTCACTGGAGAGAAGAACTTGAAGGAACAGAAGACCTAATGCTCCTATATGTCCATTTCTGTCCATTTGAGTAGAAAGTGCATGAACACCATTTGATTTCCCTGTAAGCATTTCTTACAACTGAAGTATTTTGCTCTGGAAATAGGTAGCATGCATATTGCCTTCTTTTCTTTTGATTTGCTGCTTCCATTCCAGCCCAGATACCGCCACTGGTGGCTCAGAGTTTCAGTCCAGGTCTCAGTTTGCACCAGTGTTAGGAGTGACGGCAGGGCATCCAAACACTGAACAGCACTGGGAACTGAAGGGTCCTTTCACTCATGGAGGTGAGTCCCCAACACAGGGTGCTCATGAGTTGGCAGGTCTCTGTGGGTGCATGTAGTGTCTTCCCCCTTTGATGACTGGTGTCCTGACAAATTCCATAAATGAGCAAAGAACCACCTGTACTGAAAAGAAGGGATGATCAAGACCGTCCCTTTTGTGGGTGCTTTGTTGATGAAAGCAAATTATGTCTCATTGTATTAACAAATTGAGCTGTCTGTCCAAAGGAAGTTTTGGATGGCTTTGAAGATGTTGCATGTAAGAATACCTTAAATCACAGGTACAGGACTTTTCCAGTTAAAAAAATAAAACAAACACCCCCCTGCCCCCTTCCCATCTATTTATAGATATTTGTAAGAACACCTACCTCAAATACACACATGGTTTATGTTTTTTCATACTACAGTGTTTTAGAGATAACTATACCATTAATTCTTGTACATTACATGAAAAATAATTTAGGCTTATGAAGTCCACTACAAGACACCAGTCAATAAGGGAAAGGGCAGTGGCAGAAGACAGAAAGAAAGAAAACACAGGAAAGGGCATACAGATCATTCTGTAGTTAGGAGACTGTAATATCAATATCAACATTGTAAAAGTATTATTTATGCACCAAACTGAAGTACATTTTGTAGGTAAGAAGGAGACACTTTTAAACATTTTGAATTTTTACATCATCTGACTAAATATATTAACCATTTTACTACTAAAAAATGTCTCATTAAGAGAGACTAAAACTATTGCTATCAGTCTGAAGACAAATCAAACTTTCCTCTTTTGTCATGGAACATACCTCTGACATCTCAAGCCATGTTGGACTGTTTAAGTTGCTAATTGTGTCTGTGCATACCCAGTTGCACTTTAACTAATTTGCCATTAGAATCACAAACTGTGATCAAACTAGTCCTTGGGATTATAATTCAAGTTACTCTTCATTCAACTAGAGTTTGCAAAATATCTTTTTCTTTTCTATGACACACTCTTATGACTCCATAATAGCTACAAATGTTACACTGTCTTTCTCAAATTCCACAGATTCTCACAAAGTATAAAATTAACTAAACTGCTCATTAATTTCCAAAAATTCCAGAGTGCTGAGAAACTTCAGTTGCTCTGGAACGTAAAAGCAGTTGAGGATATTCAGCATGTCTGAAGACTGAGCCCTCTAAAATGGATTTGAACTTATACTGGACATGAATTTTCCTGTTGTGCAACCAAGTGACCGGTGAACACACTGGAAAATATAAATGAAACCAAAAGGACAGGCATAATTCTTCCTGATGTTATTTCCTCAAGTTCTGAACCTTGATATGATTTCATTGCACACCTTAATCAGAACAACAAGCACTGGAAAAAGTTACACTGGCCACTTCCCTAATTGAAATTTTGCTAGATTCTCCAGAGATGTTTTCTGTAGATGAAATCCAGCTTAGGCTTCTCCCACAGTGCTGATTAGTTTGACTAGTTTGTTGCAGTAGAACTACTCTGACTTTCAAAGTCTCTCCACAGAGAATTGAGTAGACCCTACCATGACTCTGTTCTCAGATATTTCACATGGAACTAAGAGCCAGAGCAAGTTCAAATGGCCATAAAAATATTATGATCAAATTTTATTTTTCCCACCAGACCCCAGCCTGATTCATTGCATAAGACAGACAGGCTCAAGGAATCAGAGCCTGTTTAATATCTCTTTATACCACTGCATTGGCTACTCACCTGAGACAAGCCAAATCCAACACTGAATATAAAATAATTAATTTTATAATGGCCTTTTCTATGGTGTTCATCACCACAGAACTGAAATGCTGTACATATGTGGGTTTTGTTCACAACATCTATGAAATGCACTAGGAACTCTCCTGTCCTCATTTTGCAATGGATATCAAATGCATATGGAGAGTAACATCAAAATAATCCACTAAATTTGGGTGCTGTACCTAACAAATTGGGTTTTTAGCATTAATAACATTTTTCTAAAATGTCATGTGCTTAGCATACAGTTCCTACTAAAATTGGTTGCAGCTAAAAGCTCTCAGTTCTTCTGAAGATAAGAGCACAAGTTTCCCAGATTAGATAAACTTAATTAAGAACCAACTGTAAAAGGTTTCGCTTTAAGGAACTACTCAGAATGACTTAATTGTTTTGCAGTGAATCAAATTCTACAGAGTGACCTTATCACTGAGACCACTTTTTCTTTTCCAGTTTGACCATTCTTCTTCTCAGTTCTTGCAGTAAATAAGGCAGAGTTTTATATCTATAGAAGGCAAGATTTATTCATATGTTTTACACACTATTGCATCATAAGGTCTGTCTAGATATGTCTGATCAACACCTGTCTGGAATGGAAATCAAAACAACAGTAACAACAGAAGTCCTTGGTTTGTAACTGGTAACCTATTTCAATGTGATACTTCTGCAATATTGGAACATTTGATTTATAGTACCCTTACTAATATTTCATTTCCCCAAAGCATGAGGGGAAAATAGCATTATTTTTCATTTAGAAGCATTACCAGCCTCCACATGAAGAAAAAAATAACTAGACAGTTGCAGTGACTAGTAACATGATATGGTCATGTACTCCTTTTGATTAAAGAAACTATGTTCTAGAATCATTAAGGAAGTTCTAGACTCATTACAGTCTTATCAGATGCAGTAGACTGCTTGTTTTACTGATTAATTTCTCTAGCTTCCACAAAACATAAAGCAAAGAGCAGCAACAACAAAAACTTCATCTAAAGAAAAAAGTTGTGTGTGTGCATAAAAATTATATCCTGACCTTTTCAATGATCAGTGTATGTCCAGAAGCACAAGATCTGATAAACCTTATTTTTGCAATATAACTAGAGATGTTGTTATTGGTCATAAATGAATCTGCCCTTTTAAAAAATTCAGCTATAATGTCTATATTCTATACTGTGTAGCATTGTAAGTTTTAAAAAAGCAAAATGGCATATAACTGATGAGCTGTGCAGTCATATTTTTCATAACATTATATTTACCACATGATTTATTTATCATTGCTTTACTACTCATAGAATAGCAGACTATAATGCTTGATAAAATGCAAGTACTGATATAAACTCATCTATGCAGTACTTTCTTCTCCAATATGTATATTACTAGTACTGTACTAATTCCAGTATGCTGCTAAAATTATATGGTGAAAGTAATTTGGAAATTTCAAATAGCACTCATAATGTTGCAAAGATATTTTCAACTTTACATGCCATTCTTTTTAGCCTAGTAATAATGGTTGGGAAGTATCATCTGACACCTCGAGAATCTTCATGAAAGTGAAATTATGAATATAATATCTTAAGCAGTTAGCTCTGGTACTTAACCACGCATTTCAAGTTTGAATTTTATGCATGAGTACTAGGGGTTTTTTAATTTTTATTTTATGCACTCTAAGGAACTCCTGGACATTGTTCTGTAGGATCAATGGTGCTTGGGTGTGTCATCCTCTTTCCTTCTCCAAACTAGGCAGAAAATATCAGTTTTGGGGGCATTTGCCTAAGTCTGAAGTTGAATAGCTGACTTAACTGACCTAAACTTCAAAATAATTATATCACAGAATCTTTTAAGATGGATGGGGAAAGCTAGAGGTCATCTGGGTTTAGTGTAGAGAAGATATCTTCTCTAAACCCTCCTATTAGGAAGTCATAGACAGCAGTAAGTTGTCTTCTCTTTGTAAGGCTGAATCAACCCAGTTCTCATTCTGCCCAGCTGCTGGTTGCTTTGGTAGGCCACCACTTCACTCAGACCAACTTGTCCATGTATTTCTTGCACTAACACGTCTTGATTTTGTTTTAGTCCATATGAAGCCAAATTCTCTGTTCATCACTTCCATTGCCTTTATTTGTAATAACCCAAATGGCAATGTGTAAAGCAGATGCATCAGATTTAGGCCTGTGTCAGCAGATGCTTTCAGAGAAAGTGCACTATTAGAGTTTGCTGTGGCAATTCTGTTTCAATATGCAGTTTTGCCTTGCTTTCTAAACACAAAGGTTTGCATATCCAGATACACAATGTGTCTGGCTGCAGCACAGACACAAGGCCAACTGAGCAATAGCCAGGAAAAAAAAAAGTGTCTGGTTTGGTTCAAACCCTTTGGAAAATGGAAGAGGTGCATTTTTTACACCTTTCAGGACAAAAACACATCTCAGAGAAGTATATGATTCTTATTCAGCAACATCAGCTTTGAAAGCTTGCTAGCATAGACTATTCATCTATTGTACAGTATTCATACTCAAAGAAGGAATAAATTACCTTTTGTCTGGTTTGGAAAGGGGAGAGAAAGTACAGTGCAGAGCTCTGCACAGAGCCACATTAACGACAAACACAAGGTTCACTTTCTGTGTTTTTGTGCATTTTTGTGCTAGTATATAATAAACATCTTCTAGATACTCGTATCATATTCTATCATTAACATTAGAGTACCTTAATTTAAGGACTGAATATGTACAGTAATAAAAAACAGGTGTTTTGTGATGAATACAAATGAAAACAAAAGGTAATTAATTTGTGAGATGACCCTATATTAACTTTCCAGACAAAGTATTTTAAATAATTCCTGTTCTACAATTTGTAAATAGGTATAGCTAGATAGGGATAAACCTGCACAGTTCTTTCTTTCAGACCATTTGTAAGCTCTTCTGACAGTGAGATTCAGATGGGTCATGTGAACAGCAGCAGCACAATAGTAAGTGAAAATCCTTTTCCTTCACCTACTACTGGGGCCAAAAATGGCATTTCATATATGTAAATGGCAGTGCTATGCACATGAGTAATATGCCTTGTGTGCACATGAGTAATATGCCTTGTTGCTGGGCAGCTCCTTCAAAATAATTTTTGAATTAATATTAAGACAATTTATAACAGGCTAATGGGTGGAGTCACAGAATTAGGTGAATTCCTGTTTCTGACTCAGTGTTTCTTCTCAGTACTTGGGATTTTTCTTGATCAAAATATCCGTGGTTTCCTGATCACCTACTAACTGAGGACCTGGTTTTGCCATAAAAGCAGCAATGACAGGCTGTAGAGCTACCAGAAGTCAAGTTGAATTGAGGGTGGGGGGCATCTGCATTAACTGAATTCAGGCAAGATGAGAGATTACAATCCCATTTTTAATTAGAAGTAGAGTTTTTAACTCTTTATTACACAACATACCTCTTGCAGTGGGAAAAAATGTATTTTTGTTCTACTTTCAACTGCATGCAGTTGTTTACACAGAAGAATTGTAAGTACCGCTTAGCATGAAGTTTAGAAAGTTGATGGTGAAGCCAGATTTTGATGTCCCTTATCCGCTTTACAGCCCTCTTTTAAAATCTGGCTTCAGAGATCATTATGTAACTATATACAAGAACCAATAATGTCAGCATGCCATAACAAGTCACTGTGGTTCGATTTCAAGTACTGCTGTGCATTTAATAGCTTCCTGCATGCTTTGTATTTTTGTCCCAACAATGATTGTATTTTGGAGCACAAATTAGCAGATTATTATTGATAGTTCATGTGTTCAATTAAAAAAATGTGTATATTGCTTGATATCTTCAAGAGAAATTTCTCTTTTCTCTGAAAAGCTTACTGCAGTTTCTAAAAAACACACCCAGAAAATGTTTTTTGTCGTAGGTCCAACTCTGCTGATGTTTAGTTCATCATTTTTCCTTCGCTGCTTCCCTGACACTTTCATGTCAGACTGTATTCTCACAACAATAGGATTTTTGATCAGGGTTTTCTAAACTGTGTGTGGAAAAAAATCTAGGTGGTAAAAAAGATGCAGGTTCCTTGGGCTTTATTTATTTATTTATTATAAATCAAATTTTAATGGTAGTACACATGAGACATTATAGACAACAAATAATAATTATATGCTATATGAATGGTAAAACCTTAATTTGTTCAGAAATACTTTTAAAGAATTGAAATAAACAAGGCTATTTCTAGGTAATGGCACCTTAAAGTGGAACAGACTTTGTAGAAGTTTTACTTTTTGTATTACTTCATGTTCCTCTACAATTTTATTTTTAATTTGGCAAGCTTAACTATGACAAATGTAAATAAAGTTCGGTCTCTTATTAAAGTTTTAGTAGCATTTGCTTTTACATATTGAAAAATAATCAACAGAAATTATACTCCTCTGGCACAAAGCAGATATTATTGTGGACAAAATCTGTTACATGTATTATAAAACCAACCAAAAGCCTATATGAAATATCTTGAAAGTTAAACTCTGAAGGGAACAATAAGGCTAACTATTCCCCATATTTCAATTTCACTATATTAGTGTAAAGTATCCTAGGAGGATTCAAAGGCTT
The DNA here is from genome assembly GCF_949628215.1 of Phalacrocorax aristotelis. Classification (NCBI taxonomy): domain Eukaryota; kingdom Metazoa; phylum Chordata; class Aves; order Suliformes; family Phalacrocoracidae; genus Phalacrocorax; species Phalacrocorax aristotelis. Next base: position 134,243,701 of record NC_134277.1, on the reverse strand, counting down.
CAGCTTCTTTTGTATTTTCAATTGTTATCCATAAACACACAAAAAGGGGGATATAGTTGATTTGATCCAGAGTGGATATAGATTACAAAATATGAAAACCTTTAGTTCTCCCTTCTATGTTCACTTAAAAATGTCTCCTATATTACACTTCTAGGTAATTTTACCTTCTCTTAACCATGCAAAAGCTATAGTGTTTCAAAGCTGCAGATTAGTGATGGTGGCAGCTTATTCCTTTTGGTTATCTACAGCACCATCTTAGTGTCTTGAGGCATAAAAGAATATTATCTCTGTGACAGTTATGGCTAGAGCCATCTATACTGTTCATGCTATCAGCACTCAAAGAGCTCAGAATAGAAATCATTCAGTTTAAGACATCTTCTGTAGTTTCATTAAAAGCTTAAAATCATGAGGTACTGCAAGTTATGACTAAGGTTATATGAAAATTTCAGTAAATCTACGATGTGGAAAAGTATATATGCAGCTAGGGTGGTTAGAATAGAATTGCTAATCTTTTGTAAAGGCAGTTGACCATAAGCAAGACAACCTATAAATCTGCTTTCCTTCCTTACTTAATTTTCATCACAAATAATGTGCCACTCTGATTGCATGAAATCATCAGGAGTGTCTTCAATTACTGTGTGCAGCCTCTGATCAAAATGACTTCCTCTATTCTCAATCCGGGGGATGATGGGGAGGAAAACGGGAGGAGGGGGGTGAGAAATGCACAGCTAGTTATGTATTACAAATGTCAGGTTACTGTGAAAGTGTATATATTCATATTTAATAATTTCTAAGCTGGAGTTGTGATTGTAATAATGGCTCATTCATATCTGCATTTCATTTAAATGCACTGTTTTGACTCACTGAACATTTGTCAAAGATATTATAGCTAAACTTTTTCACATGACCACTGAGGTAATGACAGCATTACATTACTAGAAAACTGCATGACTTGCTGATACTTCCATTTTCCTCAGCAGCTTATGAAATAATCAAAATGTGTGCATGAAATGGCGGCCTGTTCTGAATTTATTTTAATACAGATAGGCTTATACAGAAAAATGAAGAAGAGTGTAGGACCTCAGACACAAGAGACAATGACTACGCACAAAGCTGAATTTTACTAGCAGGAAAGATGGATATATGGGTATTAGACTTTTCATAGCTATAGGAAGGATAATCTTTCAATCAGATTAATGAGAAAATATATTGCATGGGCCCTACAGCACTTTTTGCTTTCCAGGCTAATACGTGATTTAAATCCCAAAAGTACATTTTCAGCATTACAATATCCTTTGATAATAATGTCGCTTGCACAAAGACAGATAAAAATAAAACAGTCCCCCTTGATTTCCCATTTTAGATTTGAAGTATATTTTCTGTTCTTTGCCTGCAATGAAGTGAATTCTATTGAGAAGAGTCACATTTAATAAGACAAAGAGAATTTTCTAATTATGCTACCTGTCAAGATTGGAATCTATGGGATTGCAACTGCAATTGAAGAAACAGAGGAAGCAATTGCATATAGTCCAGTTTACTTTGGTGTATGATTACTATTTGCACTTAGATATTGCTAAATGTAAATCAAGCACACACGCAGAAGCATGCTTTGAGGTAAACACCAAAAGGCAAGTCTCAGAATGGATTGTATAGTCCACATTTCAATTTTCAGTATGCAATTTCCCAAGCTTTCCTAATTTATCTATAGAAAAACAGTAGCAACCTGTGAAAATGAAACACTTCTAAATTGCTCTTAGTCACACAAATATACAGTGGACCAAATGATAAATATAATTAGAACACAAATTATTAATGGAATAAGAATGTATATGCATAATTATTCTAGGTTAAGCATTTATGCATCTTTCTGGAGGAAAGCAAGTACTATAGCAGTGAAGAAAAACAAAAGCCAATTAAAATTAATGCAATAAGAAAAAAATACTTCTCTCCACAGAGTTCCATATCGTTTTTACATAGCTCATATTAGAAACATGCAAACATTAAAGGAAATCTTGCTGTTACAAATGGAGCCCTGAAAGTTATCATATGCTGTCCTTTCAGGGTCTCTGGGGAACTGTTCAATGTGCCCCATCAGACATTACTCTTATTTGCAGCATTGCAATCTTAGAAACACTATGGCACATTAGACAAGGAAAATAAATATTGTGTTCTTGATGGTTTCCTTCATATTACAAGTTTACACAAATCCATGGCACACAATCAATTATTAGAAATACTTTATACAAATAATAAATTAGTTCTTTTAGTGGCTTCATCACTTTTTTTTTTTTATTAAAACAATGTCTGGTACAATGATGCAGATTATGACCACAGGTAAAACAGTCAGCATGATATAAGCCTCCAACAAGCTTTTTTTTTTGGTTGCTTTTATATGATATGTGTGTGTATATAGATGTATGCATATGTCAATACACACACAAGTACTTTAATATGTATATGGACACACACACACAAAATGTCCTAATGCAAAATATGCTTTATTTGGTACTGAAACATAATTGGAACGTATTTTATCTCCTTCGGTTTTATGCAAGTTGGAAACTGACTTTTCAACTATTTGGTTTACATCTCTATTTAGCTGCTTCTGTGGTGTTTATTCAGTGGGGGAAGAAAGATGGCCACATCACTTTATTTTCCTTAAAAATATTTAAGCTCTGTAGATGTTTTTTAATAACTCTCAAGTGGTGTCTTTTTGAGCGCTACCATCAAATATCTTATTACTAAGCTACAGCTTTAAACATTTACAGTAGGAAGACTACTAAAAATTCATAAATGATTTGAGCATTCGAGTCTAGCTCAGGTTTCTGAATGCATAAATATGCAGCACACTCAGTTCCAGACCAAATATTTGGTGTCATCATCCACCCATATGACAACAGCAAAGCAAAAAATTCATAGTGCTTGCAATCTCCCTTCACATCCATACCATAGGAACTTCAAAATTTTGAATTATAGGTATGTTAGACAGGCTGCCAGCTGCCTCAGTGATAGCCTGCTGATCTGCCAAGATTCCTCTACTGTCCAAGTGGTGTTACCACTTCCACGTCTTCCACATTTGTAATTGGTTACCCAAACAGGAGATGATGTGACCAAAGGTAGATTAATTCAGCTAAATGTCTTCTGTGGGCCAAAATTTTCAAAAACAGGCATGTTAAGTTGCAGCAGGAAAATTGTGCTGACCCTGTGACCCTGAGATAGGGTAGAACTTTTCTGGCTTCAGCATTGTCCTTTCAAAGGAACATAGAGGGTTGTGTACTGAGCTTCTTGCCCTCTGTCACTTCTGAAGCCTCCCCTCCTTCATGCAGAGATCAGAGAGATTTTTGTACCTAGCTGTACAAAAACACCCATGAAGTGACCTTAAAAGGAAACATTGAGAGCAGGGCTGCAGAGGCTTAGAGCTTCACAGAAATACGAGAGAATGAGAAGGTGCTTTATAAAGTGCTTTCCCACTCCTAGTTGTCCATGGAAGAGGGTCTTATTTTTTTTTCCCCCCTGATGATCCCTTGTTTTTTGTGGCTGATATGTCTGTGTATTTCCATTCAGTGGGCAGCCAAGCCATTCAGTTTCCTCAGTATTTATGAGCCTGCCCCTCAAGAGGACTGGTAGGAGATACTCCTATCTGTAACACCACAAAAAAAAGTAGAATGAAGTCACTTATTCAATGAACTGCTGCTTTTTCCATGAGAAATCCTTTGGGATTCTATGAAAGCTCTGCACATTTGAACATGGTCAAGATTAGGCCCAAGATTATTAGCCTATGTACTTCCGCAGAACGAAAACGCTTCAGAGCTGCAGCTGACAATTCCTTAGCCCTTTGCTTTAATTACATGTGGACATACACTTTTCACAGTGTTTGCCTCAAATTCACAATTTCCCAGGGACGTACAACTCAGTGTATTGTACCTTGCAAAGGAACATTTTCAGAAGCAGCTGTTAAGACGTCACCACTTACATAAAGGCAAGAACAGCTGCCAGTCATGACCATTGTATTTTCATTCTTAAAGAACTGCTGTGCAGATTGCATTGCAGAGGTGGATGAATAATCAAAGTATACAGTTTACATATCAGTTTGTTAAATTTGTACAACATTTTAGAAATCATTAGGATGAAAGGCACTATAAAATGCAAGATATTATTAAAAAGTAGATATGAAAAAAATAAAGAAAAGACAGATAAACTGAGGCAGATCCTGTAGCTATTTCTAGCCATGCAAAAGGAAAGGGCATTGAGCAGATTACCTCCCACTAAGCCTGCCTTTCAGGTCTTGTGTCCTGAATGTATTCAGGATTAATTCTCTACTTCAAAAGAGGTGGTACTGTTTGCATAGCAACATATTTCCTTCCTGCTCTCTGTCTATCCCCTCTTATACCGTGGTGGGACTCCGTGCAGCTGGTTTGATGTCCCTCCAGAGAGTCAGTGCAAAAGAGTCATCAGAGTAAACATAACAGCCTTTCCTCAGACCACCAGTTGCCTAGGGTCTTAGTCTCATAGCTGCAGAGAGCTTTTTAGTCTCCCTTCTTCAACTGCACATGCAAAAGGAAATGGTGTTTACTACTCTTGGAAATAATATTACTAAAGTTTGGAGTGATCCTTTCCACCATGGCTCCAGAGATGCAAGGAGCTGAGAATTAACAACCTTGAACTAGCTATGGAGTCTGTTGTTCAAACCTGCCAGTTTGCTATATCCTTTACTTCTGTACCATGACACTTCCCCAGTCTGAAGACGTTGGTGTCCACCTCTGACCCTAGTGGGAAATAGCACTTTGTACGCTATAGGCCTGATACTTTGATCTTCCTTAGCCTCATGAGGGAAGTGGAACTGTCCTCAAAAGTAACTCTCTAGAGCCTCAGAAGTCTGTTCTAGGAAGGACCCCAGAAATGCACCAAAATGGTTTTGATTCAGACACAAAGCAGCAGCCAAAACCTTCAATTCTGGCAGTGGTGGAAGAACCACTATGCCAGTCTCTCCCTAACTTGTCTTCTATGTTTCCTGCAGAGAAATTCCCTATTAGGGATCTTTTCTGACTAAGGTGGTTAGAAATCTTAGAAAAAAAGGTTAAGTTTTCTTCCCTTCTTTCTCTTTTGTAATTTTGTGGCTGGTAGCTTACCTTTAATTTAATGGCTTTTCCAGTTCCTTCAGTAATGGTAACTTTGTTATGCCTTTAAAAACAGAAATACTGGGTTCCAAAATTTTTGGAAATTTAGGAGTTCCAACAAGACTAATATCAAATTTCTTATGGAACTAAAGGACTGGGAGCTTCAGTGGAACTAAACATTCAAACATATAAAATGAAAGACAGACAAATTACAACAAAGGGATAGGAAAAGTCAGGATTTCCCCACGTCTTTTCCATTCATTTACAAGGAATAGGCAAGGTACTCTTACATTTGGATCCTGCTGCAGCACTTTATGAGGCTGTGTATCAAGAAAAAGTATCACATGAAAACTTTTTAGGTTCCAATATCCAGGGTATTCTCCCTAGGTAGAAGAATTGAAGTATGGTTTTAGTGTTGGTATTTTTTGTGAATTACTTTGTGTGAGAAGCACAAAAAGAAGAAGACTCATTTTCATGCCCATCTTGTCTACTGTGTTTATTATTTTTTCAGGACTCCAGAGCATGCCTAAGGAAATTATGGTTGTGAAGGTCAACCCTAACCAGAGCAGGGGCTTGCTTTTATGCTTGTCCTGATGAAAAATATATTTCTACGTCCCAAATGTCAGGACAGGTCCTCTACAGTAAAGAAAGCTCTTCACAACTGCCATACTTGTCAGCTAGTCAAATCATCCAAGATGTGACCCTGGCTTAATTTTAGTGTAAGGTCTCAATGCTAACTCTAATTATTATGTCTTACCTGGATCACATGACAAATGCCCAATGCCCAACAGATAAATGCAATGTCCAACTATTTTGCTGGTGATGGCACTTCTGGAAGCCTGAATATATTTACTGCTTTTGGCTGTGATCGTTAATTTTCTTCATAGTAGCTTGTATGGTGTTAAGTTTTGGATTTGTGACCAAAACAATGTGGATAGCATATGAATGTGTCAGTTATTGCTGAACAGTGCTTACACAGTGTCAAGGCCTTTTCTGCTTCTCAGCAAGTGGGCTGTGGGGCACAAGAATTTGGGCAGGGGCACAGTGGGGACAGCCAACCCCAACTGATCAAAGGGTTATCCCATACCATACGACACCATTCTCAGCAATAAAAGGGAAGACGGATGAAGAGAGGTGCATTTGGAGAGATGGCATCTGTCTTTCTAAGTAACCATTACATCCGATGGAGTCCTGCTTTCCTGGAAATGGCTAAACATCTGGCAAGTAGTGAATTAATTTCTTATTTTGCTTTGCTTGCACATGCAGCTTTTGCTTTACTTATTAAACTCTCTTTATCTCAGACCACACTTATTTTTCACCTTTACCCTTCCAATTCTCTCCCCCATCCCACTAGAGGGGAGTGAGTGAGCTGCTGCATGGGGCTGAGCTGCCCCCCAGGGTTAAATCACAACACTACACTATGAGTTACGTGCCTTCCTTTGCCAACTGCATCTGTCAGGCTCATTACCCCAGTGGTAGGTGCTGTGCCATGGTTCCATGGCAATTAACATGTGAGTTAATTACTTTTTCTGTATGAGATAATTTCTGGAGCCAATTCTTCCAAATTTCTAATGAGAACATATTCAAAGGTGTGTTCAGCTCTTCCCAAAGGACATGGCACATTGTAAGATCAAATTTGGCAAAGCAAGGTTCTGGTGCCTCCTCCCAAAGCCACAAGTACATGGACATTCACACAAACCAAAAGACACAAACTAAGTTCTCAAGGATATTAAATTTTCAGGCGTAAAGTGATTTCCCTACAGATAAAAGCTTCAAAGGACAAATCTTAAACCTCCAAAGGATGCGAGCTCTAGTTCTGGTGCATACTGGCATTTCTTGCCAAAAGTGATTTAGGAGCAGCATGTGGCTACTTCTAATTGAGGACCAAATATTTTTCAAAAGCTTTTTTCATAAAAAATGAATGGTTGAAATATCTCAAGAAGCATACAACCTCCTGCTCTTTTCCGTCCCACCCCACACACCCATACTATGCTAGCACTTCATAAACCAACAACGTAACAAGTCCTTTTTGACAACAAAACTGCTTTTGTGAAGAAACACATTCATATGCAATCATAATGAACTGAAAATGCTGGCTCTGCAAATACGTGAGGTGCTGTGTAACCCTACCAAGATTTTAAAATAATAAGAAATGACCCTTACTATAGCAACAACTAATTGGTTTATTGGCCTGACGAGTTAGTGACAAGAAAAGCAGTTGGTAGCAGTGCCTTCATCACAGGGTATTCCAAGAAATAACTAATTTAAACCTTCTCAGGCACAAGCACAACCTGCTCCACATGGGAGCATATCTCCAGAGGGTTCATTAAGTTACTGGCAGTCTAGATTTTGGAAGCAACAACTAAAAACTACATCTCTGTTTTAGTCTTTGCTGTACGATTGCAGGAAGACCTATATGTTCAATGAATTGGGGTGGTGTGGGTCAGTGGAAAGAATTGCAAACTGTCCCTGAATATAAAGAAATAAAGAAAGTACAAATTATATTCAGCACAGCTGTTATGTTCAAATGCAACAGCTGAGAACAATATTGTTTCCTGTAATATTTTAGAATGGCTGCATATTAAGTTTCAGAAAAATGTTGCATTTCTTCTACATAGGAATAATTAATCTGTTACTCAGAAGTAAGTGGAGTCAGCATTGCTACCTTTCATAAGGAAATAATAGCGGATTTGCAAATTTCTTTCATACTTGTTTATGTTTCTGACTCCTGTGGTCTGTAAAATTCCCTTTGATCCTTAGAACTCTCTTAAACAGAGAGGAGAGTAAGTAGCCAATTTGTCTTCAATTAGATAGAGGTATATACCCGGTGGACTTTGTGACTGTCCTCTGTCTTGGGCCTGCAAAGGAAATGCATGAGAGATTTATGCCTTGTTTTGATTCCAAAATGCTGGTGCATGCCTTGCTACCTTCGGTTTACACCATTTCATTTCTCCCTAGCACTGCTTTGTGACTTTTTGGTTCAAAGGAACCCCCTCAAAAAGCAAATCTTAGCCAGAATTGCAATTTTGGGTCTTTTACAATAAAAGCTCCAAGGCATTTGCAGCTTTTAGGCGGTTTCTACCCAAACCCATAAATTAGATGTTATATTCAATCCAGGTTCATGAATCTGTGGTTTTCAATGACACTTGAAACCAGGAAAATGTATCTGTTTCCAAGCTTTACTTCTAAAGTTTTGTACAGCTCTCTATAATACTGTTGACAGCTATTTAGATATCACTGGATTTAAATGTTTTCTTTAGAAAATCACATTGGGAGAATTTTGGTTTGTAAATGAAAGCTGGTTCAGAGCTGTGTCTTATTTTGCTGAAGTTCAAAAAGGAAAGGATAAATTGTTCTAGTTTTAAGCCATTTCAACAGCTAATGGAAGAGTACAAATGGAAAAGGCCCATGTTCTTGGAGCGGAAGGGTCTGAGTTACATTCCCAGTATAGTCTGTGTGCAGATTACATGACAGCTGTGGTGTCTGCATTTACACAGTCACAAATCGTTTATGAGACTGACAGTTGTGCCACAGTTTGTGGTTTTCTCTGCCACCAATTGAACTAAAATATCTCAAAGGGAAAGGTTAATGCACTATACTACTGTGCTTGGCATCCATTTGAATATTGAAAAGTCTCTTCTGTACTACTGCATAAAAATCAGCCAAACCAAAGTACAGTAAAGAGCAGACAACTGTTCCTGAGGTTGAATCCTGTAAAAGTGCTGGTCTCTATTACTTGCCATTGATCTATACTCTCTCTCTAGGAAGGAGGGAAAAAATGTTCTCTTTAAGTGTGTATTTCCCCATTTTACTGCAAATGAAGGAGAAGTAGGTCTTGAAGGTGACACATAGATGTCCTCTGTCCCCATCCAGCTGCCAAAACACCACATACATGTAATATTTAGTGGGTGCAATGAGGGTACAGAGAACGCTGGCTCTTTGCAGTTCTTAGGGAAAGGAGATGACTCTCCACCCCAGGAGCTGGCAATTGCCTTTAGCAGAGGGGAGGGAGAGGGGTACCCTGGAATGGCACTACATAAGTAATCCTCTCTCAACTCTCTGCTTCCTCCTACATTCATGAAGTCACAGGGAGGTAGGAGGTTCTTTTTTTTTTTTTTTCTGGTGATGGTTGTGCTACACTGGTGTTTTCACCAAGGTCAGGAGAGGTAGCACTGACAGCTCCAGTTAAATGATGAAGTGGTAGTGGCTTCAAGCAACATGCTGAGGACTTTATTTCTTTGGGAAATTTTTCCTATCGTGCCTCAAGAGGTATAACGGCATCTCTCTGCAGGGTCTTCCTTGAAGAAAACTGGGCGAGTTATTCCAAGCATGAAGTGTTATATATATATTTAAAAGACAACTTAATTCTATTTTTTCTGACTTGTGTGTTGAATTAAAAGTGATATCTTTTGCTCTGGACAGTGTTCATGTCTAGCCATAGCTTTTCCCCCATTATTATTATTATTATCATTATTATCATTATTATTATTATTATTTAGTTATTAGTTATTTAGTCACTGAGGACAGAGTATTGGTAACCTTTTTAAAAATAGTTGTTATTTAGGTATGTAACTTAGGTTTTCAAAAGCATCTAAATCTCTTCCAGGGTTAATGGAACTTATGCTCATAGGGAGTTATAAAGTTTTTGAAAAAGGTACCCTATAATTGTAAGCATATTTTTATGTCCAATACTTCAAATGGAAACTTTTTTTAAAGTCTGTATTTTACCCTCAAAAAAGCTCTTGACTAAAAAGACCTGTCTGTAAATTCCCATTCCCTTCTTCCTCCCTGTTCTCAACTGAACAGATGGATGAGTTTTCAGTCAATCCCATGGGCCTCTCCTGGGTCAAGCTCCTGATTCAGGGATGTTCCTCTGTTCAAAACTCAAACCCTCAATAGATGACCTTAGAGGAATCTTGCCCCTTTCTTCTTCTAACAAAGTGAGATACCTCCCCTTCTCTTCTGTCCTAGACACATTCTTAACTCCTTGGAAACATGTTTCTTAAATTAGATATAAACACAATATCGTTCATTCATATGTAACCTAAATGCATAAACATTTAAAAAACTGCTTTCTATAATAAGCGATTTAGCAAAAAATGTTGATTTTCTTATGCAACTATTCTAATGTAAGTAACTGAATTAACAAACCGCGAGGAGAACATGCATTAAAATATTTACTGTCTACAATTACTTAATTCTTTCTGACTTAACAATGCAATCTATTATTAAAACTACATATTTGATATGCTTTCTTATTCTACTTCTATTATTTCAAATGTTTTAATGATTGTTTTACAAGGACTAAAAATATACTCAATGAGAAAAATGAGATTAATTTGATTCCTAGATGAATTAAAAGCAAAAACATTTATAGAATTTTCACCTAATGTATTATGCATGACTTATCATTTCCAACATTTCGAGAGTTTGAAAATGCCAGAGAACCAGAAATGTTGAAAAGCAACTTCTCATGACAAAGTTTGCATCTGATGCTCAAGAAGAGAGATCAGACATGAAAATCATACTATGATTTTTTTTTAAGTTTGAGCTGGTACCATTAGTGCATCAGAATATGAAGAAGATACCCCTTTGAACAGACAAGAAAGAGCTGGGATTTCCAAATAAAAAATTTTAAATTTTCCATTCTTCACTGCAACACATCTCTCTCTTCCTCATAAAGAGAGTTTGAGGACAAACCATTGAGAATAAACCATTCAGCTTTCCTCGGATAACGAGTTGTGTGCTGTTTCTTTAATTTATCTCTAAGAAATGAGGTTCAAGCAGTCACTTTCCAGGTCCCAGCACCCCAGGTCAATACTGCAGTCCTTGAGGTTGACTGCATTTGCCCTGAGTTCTTCTTTCGGAGGTGTTCCATTTTCCACAAACTTTCATTACAACAGAATTCAAAGCTGGAATTCCTAAATCAAAATCACAAACAAGCACCTTAATCCTTTGGTTTTCGAGTGACTACTATGCCAAGCAGAACACTTTCTCATAAAGGAGTATATGACATAAAGGGCCTGTATAGCAACTCGAGTTCATGTCACTGCCCTGTATCCAACAAAAAAGGGATTTCAATTAGCTCTTCTATGTTCTTAACAACCAACGTATTGTTAGCTAAGCTGGGACATGCATACTGTCTCTTATGTCTTGACCAAAGCCTGACATTCTAGATAGGAAAATCTTTCCAGATGCAAGATAATCAAAGCAAGCACCGAGAATGAAATGAACCAAAGAAGTTCTTGAACAGCTCCTGTTGGATCATTGCTTTCCTATCTCTTACTATTGCCCTTGACAGTTGTACTACCAAGGAGCAGAGGGAGGCAGCTGCTCTGCAAGGTGACTTGAGCCAGAGTCCATGGGTGACGGTCACCCTGGCAGGTCATTGCGACACTGATGGGTTGCCATCCCACTGTGCCCAGTGCATGGCAGGATTGGTGATGGGGACCAGGATAAGCCTCAGGCCAGGGATCACAGTTAAGTCCCTAGTGACGGTCCAGGTCCAGAGTCAAGCCAGAAAGTCAGGCCAGCAGGTCAGGGTCAAGAGGTACAAAGACAGGCTGTAGTGAGGACCAAGGGTGATGGCCTGAATACCTATAGTCAGGTGAAGGGAGGCGGGAGCCCCCTTCTGCAGCTCTGATCAAGGTCCTGCAGATGTGCTGTATCAGAGATGACCCTGAGAAAAGGCAGCCAAAGCCATTGGAGAGGGTGAACAGGTACATAGTTTCCTGTACATTGCAGAAGTGCTAATGCTGCAAGTGGATACCCGCTAGCAGAATGTTGAATCCTTGTAAGAGTGAGGCTGGCACTGATGGAACTTCAGTTCCAAATTCAGTTCCAAAATACTGGAGATGGACCAAATGGATTAATGTACAAATCGTTTGCCTTAATAAATTGAGATCTCAACTTCAAAAATATTTTAAGCTGCAAAATGGATGAACAGTATTTTACCATGGCTAATTCAATGTCTGGAGATAGATTTTCAAAACACTAGCACTTTCTTCCACAATGCAGTCACTTGTATTCTTATGGGTTTTAATACCTAATGTCCTTTTGTCAATTATTTAAATAACACCAAAAAAGAATTTAATCTCTGATCATTCACATAGTTACCCAGACTTGTCCCACTCATATTTCCAGGGCATAGACATTCATTAGTTGACTCTTAATTTGTGTACAAGGGTGAGATACTGTCCTGGGGGGAGTCACTGGCAAAACTCTCATTAAAAACAATGCATTCAGGATTAAAGCATTAAAGCTTTTGTAGATATAAAAAAAACCCAAACAAAAAACCAAACACAAATCCCTCCCAAACTCTCAATGCCACCCCCAACCCTTCTCAACAAAACCCCCAAACATATCGCAACTGAAAAATATGTCTTTCCACTGTGAGAGGTTTGTGAGTGGAAAGATTTTGACCTGATGGTTTTTTACTGAAGTGAGGCTAGTAAAGGAATAGTGCAATGAACCTAGACTCCCAGGCAGTCAATTGAAGAAGAAAGGCACTTCCAGAGAGCAATTCTGATTATGTTCTGGAGGGACAACCTTTCCCCATGAATTATGTAAGGACCTTGGGACAACCTGACCCTTCAGGTAGGTATCTTGGTGAGACTCCTAAAACCGTATCAGATGAAACTGACCCTCATGCAAAATACCCAAAACATTCAACTGCATTGCCTGTTTTGCATTCGTTCTTTCATTCGCATCTTCTGCAACTCTTTAAATGCCTTCCTGTGTGTGTAAAAGCAGATGAACATATTTCCACTTCACAGTAGAAAGAAGAACACACTGAAATCCAATGCACAAAATATGCTTCTTTATTAGGAAGAGTTTAGAGACATTTGGCTACAAGGAAGATGCAAATGTCAAAGAGAGCTAAGGAAGTCTCCATCATGTGATCTCCTCATTAATGCAGATTGCAGGAAACTTCTTACTGTATTTTTCAATAAAAAATGGGCGCCGGTTAAAGCAGTGACTGAAATGCATTATATGGGGTACCTTTGAGATCCACAGCACTTTCATAATGGAACACCAGCCCCAACGCATAAGTAATAAGAATTTTTACACTTCCTACTATATTTTGTGGAGGAAAAGGGCTTCAAGGCAGCTAAAATATTTCTCCATTTCTCCCGGTCCATTTAAACAAACACATATTACAAAAAACTCTTTTTTTGCTATCTTCGTTTTAGAGAAAATCAGGATATCACTGAGCAAAAAGGCATAAAAAGAAATTCATTTGTATAGTTGCAATAAAAGACTTATGCCAATTTCTAAAGCATTACTACTGTCTGCAGTATGATGGTAGTTTTGTAATTACAGAAATGCAATGGGGGGTTGTGCAATTTTAGGATAATAGGGTTCTACATAAAAATTCCAGCTGTGAACATGTGATCAGTCCTTTTATGGACAAAAAAGACACACTTTGTATTTGCATTCAATTTCTATGTGCATCTACAGTTCACTCACATCTTCTACAAACTCATCTGTGTAGTCATTCGTTTTCTTTAGGCACAGACTATAATAACACCATGGAAAAAATAATAAAAAAAATACCCACTTCTCTATTCTTGCTGAGAGGTTATGTGATTTAAGATCAAAGTCGAGAGAAAAGTCAGGTAACAGATAAGCTCAAAAATTAAATAATGAAGAGAATTGTGCATTAAATGGGCCAATTTGAAATATTCCGTATCTTAGCATAATTAAAGTTTTACATATAATGATACAACCAAAACCCACCAGTATTATTTTCTTCTAGTAAAAAAAAGCTGGATTAGAAAAATAATTTAAGATGGAACTAACCATCTTGTCTTAAAAAAAAACCAACACAAAAAGAAACCTTACACTCATTTATGGAACCTTTCAAAACAGGAATAAATGAAAATGAATTAAAATGTATATATCATCTGCTGTTCTTTCCATCACAAGAAAATTTTCAGGTAGCCAACTGTTTTGAAATAAAATTCCCTGCAGTTGCTATAGTGATGATAATAAAGTTCCTGCCTCAATTTACGTGATAGAGGTTCCTAGCAGAACACTTGAAAAGGTAAGCTAATCATAATGAAGACACTGTTAGTTCTTATGCTCAGAGCAGCCTCCTTGAATTTAGTTCACAATTACAGGACTCCTCCATTGTTGTCAATTTTGGTATATGTACATTATCATAATCTTCCTCAACGTGGCAGTAACAAATTATGCAGCAGAGACAGTACTATTCTTTTTCTGGGTTAAGTCAGTGGACAAAGGATACACAAGTTTGCTACAATAAACAATGACTGAATCAAAGACATTCCTCTATTAGCTGTTTTTTCCCATTACAAATCTTTGTTTTTCTAAACATGTAATGACAGTATATTTTTTGCTTCTATAGTACATATTGTTCAAGTCTCGTTTTATCTCAGTGTTGATGCAAACTAAATAGCTTTAAAGCAGACAGTTACCTGTCAAAATGGATGAGTCATCAAAGCAATGTCAAAGATAAAACATTATTGCTCAGATGTATGTTCTACTGCAATAATTTTGTAAAATAACATAATTTACTTTAAAACATTTGTGAAGCTAAAATAGCTCCCATAATAGCTGGTTTAGAAGAAAAATATGCAAAATAGCTGACAAAAAATAGAATGTCATTAAATATTATTTAGATAAATAAGATAAAACAGAAATATTAAATCTGCCAAAAATGAGGACTAATCATTGTGAAAAAAATGTTTCAGGAAGGCACTTCTGAAAATCCCCGTTATTTGCAATTGTGATGTAACTATACATACACGTGTGTTTCTGTGTGAGAGTCTGTATGTGTTTTGATGTCTATGTGTCACTGTTATTAAAGATATATGAGCTCTCCTCCTTCTGCTACTTTATCGCTTACGTATATATCATGCCTACCAATAAGGAAAACATTTTATTTTGTTAAAAAAGAAGGTGTTTAGAATTAAAAAAAACCCTAAACACAAATTAAAACCCAATAAGATCTAAAGCTTGATGTGCAAAGGCACAACTACTATAATGAGGATATGTCACGTAATAAGAGAGATCAAACAAATTAATGAAAGAGCCTGCCAAAGTTAATGGCCGTGATGTCAGTAAGCTTTTAATTAATAACTTTCATTATTTTTAAAGTCCTTTACAGCTGGACTGTTAAGGACCCAGGGCTCCAACAACCAAAGAGCAAAGCCAGTTATGATGATTTTTTCCATGGGCTAAACCCCTTATCCCATCTAGAGCCACATTCTCAATAACAGCATATGTTTTTTGGCCAAATGTGTGAAGCCTTAATCTGACCAGTGACATTCAGGTCAGGAGCACACATATGGTACGCCATACTGACTCAATTAACCATCCATCAATTTAATTGCATAATATATCAGAAGATGTATTCCACTACTACTTACAGTTAGATGCAGGCATGGAAATAAATAAGACAAAGCAACAATTTTCTGTTGTTTGTTTACCATAACGGGAATACTAAGTAGAAACAATGATCTATTTTATAAAGTATTTTTGTTCCTGGAAAAAATAATTTTTGACAGCTAAACTGATCAGAGGCTGCTAGTATCAGAAATGATACTTCTTACAATAAGCAAGCGTAGGTGGAAAGCACACCTTACAAGAAAATTACAGCGCTTCCACTGATTCTAATCATATTAATGTAGGGATAAGGGAAAAAGAAGGTATATTATTTAAACATTATGTAAATTATGAAGAGAGTTAACACATTGCAAACCTATAAGTAGTGACATAGTTGCGTTGATTTATGCAATCACTCCAGACATCAAATCCTTCTGGAATAATATACGTGACAAAAAATGACAACAAGATGACAAGTTTAAAAAAAGAAGAAGTAGAAGAAAAAAGAAGAAGAGGAAAGAAGAAGAAGAAAAATGAAGAAAAGAAGAAGAAAAGAAGAAGAAGAAGAAGAAGAAGAAGAAGAAAAGAAGAAAAGAAGAAAAGAAGAGGAGAAGAAGAAGAAGAAGAAGAAGAAGAAGAAGAAAAGGAGAAATTTAAGCTTATATTTTAAATATTCTAGGGCAAAAGCATGAGAAATATTATAAATGAAACATAAAGCCTTCCAAACTGGAATTCACTGAAAGACAGAGATTTCAGGCTCTGGTCAGTATCAGTGTTATTTGAAATGCCCTCTTTAGATTTTGCATTACTTTTAAACTCTTCATTTCAAAACTAGTCCTAGAAGATGCATGTCAGCATGTGTGACATTTAGAATCTCATAAGTGTGAGTATTTTTTGAGCTTCATCTTCAAACCTGCTTTGCAGCCATTGTAAATGCTGATCCTCATTTGCCAAGCCTGCAGGTATCACAACCAGTGCATGGACCAGTTGTCAGCCACAGGTCATAATACTTTTTTGAGCTTCTTTATTATACACAAATCAGTGCCATACTGCTAGAATCCTTTTTTCTCTGTCTCTCCTTTGGGGGTGGAAATCATTCTAGTGTGACGTGTCTTTACAGACCAGCAGTTGTTGCCTAGAATTCAATCTCTCCTTCATGTTTTTTTTCCTCCTGTGGAAGAATGCCCAGTTCATGTATTTTGCTTCTTATTCAATCAGAATATTGAGAGAGCTTTCTATAGTTGCTTCTTTCTACAAAGAAAGAGAAGTATAGTGCCGTTAGACACTTAGACACTCACAAAGTCTAGAATAATGTGATCATGTCACATCTAAAAGTTCAGCAGCAGCAATATTAAAACACTTTTTAATATAACACTTTGGAAAGAGACAAGGAAAACTGCTTCTAAAACCTGCGCTCTGGTGTATTTTTTTGAGCAAAAACATAAGCTTTACAACACAGTATTTTTAGATTCTATGAGTCATCACAAGCATGGGGTAAATAATGTAGCTCTTTTGGGACGGAAAAAGAAAATTCAGAGGAAACACAAGCTACCACTTTTTATTAGACACCTCAGATAATTAGCAACTTGCTTTTATGCTTACTTCTAGCACAATTTACAAAGTTTTCTGATCGTTCTTCACTATAATAAGTACTGTGAGATTTCCTTTTCTTACCTGTTTCTTAAAATTCTGGTTATCTTTTATTTACTCTCTTTTTAAGCTTTTTATGGAGTGGGTTGGTAGAGAAGTTTCTTTAGAGGATCTGGCCCCTGAGTTGACTCTTAGAGAGCAAAATAGTAATTACTGCCTCTTGAGGATCCAGTGATATTAAAAAGAAACGTTAACATTTTTATGTTACCAGTCACTGCATATCCCTGTGCATGGTAGATGTGTCTGCATCATGCAGACCTCTCCAGTCCCCTACACCTGACATATGTCTTGGTTCCTCCTCGCTCTCCTTGCATCCCAGGCCATTACAGAGGCTTCTTCCTTGCTCTGGTCTTACATGTCCAGCCTTGCTGGTAAGGACGATCTAGGATCTATCTGACCTGGGCCGCAGAGCCAGAGAGATGCTGTCAGACTGTACTGCAGTAGACTCAATGGCTCAGGGTTTCCCACAAATAGAAGTCCTACTAAAAGGCACAGCCCCCAGCCACATCCAGATGACAGGAGTCCATCCCCATTCCATGTGTCACACAATTTGTCTTACACTTTGCGGAAAGCTTACATTGTGCACCTGTGCATCTGAAAACAAGCAACCAATTAGAAATTAAAAACATTTAGCCTTGTTCTCATGGATCTGGGGAATCTGAGGCAAGGCATTGAAAGAAATTTTCTTCTAACTTATTTTTCTTTAAAGAGGTTTGTAGGCTGCATTGCAGGCACAGCAGTCAAGGATTAAGGGTTTTTTCCTGAAATAACAATACACGCTTAATCAAGGAACAGAAAATATAGCTTGATACTGAAGGGGTTAACTCACATCTGCCAGTAAACTGAAAAGGCAACTGTTCCAGTTACCTGTGTTTCCCATTTCTGAGGCTACTGTCCTCATTGCGGTAATGGTTGAAGGGGACACAGTTTAGCTTTTGCTAGAGTCTACAACCTAAACTCAACCTGAATGGAAATCAGCTCTGGCTTACTTCTAGTTGGCGACTCTAGCAGTTTAGAAGGTGCTACAGGACATCTATGACTCATGGGCAGCAACTTATGGAGAACACTGGAGAAGCAGCTGACAAGGGAACTATTTTATCAGACCTACTCAGAGAAATGAATAGCACAGCTGTTGAATCACACACATCTAATAGCCAAATTAATATTTTTATCCAAGAAAATCTAACAAATTCAGAGGCTGTAGTTTTGCTCCATGAAATATCCATTTACTGAAACAAACATATTCATAAAAATCACGAATTATTCATGGCCAGCTCAGGAACAGAAAAAAGAATATTCTCTTCACAAGAGTTATTGTTGCAAATCATTCTCCTTCTTTTATTACTACTCTGATTTTAATATAGCTCGTGGATTTAATTACCCATTTCAGGATATATTTGTAAAGTTATAAAAAATTGAAAGTACTATAAAATTAATAGTTATTACGACTAATCCATGATTAATATACTAGCTGATAGTTTTTACATGTCCCAGAATAGCAGTTTAGAGAATGTAATTTCTGAAATCCAGTCAGAGATTGAGCCAATTTTCTGACAAAGCGACCAACTTGCTAATTCTTTCTCCACGAAACACATATGACTGTGATGGTTGTGGTGCAACCTTAAAATCACAGCATCAATCAGACTGTAAGCTCAGTCATCCTTTTACCTCAAAAATCATAGTGTCATCTAACCTGAGAAGGTCCTCCATTACAGTCTTTGAGGCCAAAGGGCCTGATGTAGCACAGAAAACCCAAATTCAATTCGTGCCATATCATACCGCCATGTAGCAATCTTTTTTTTAAACCACCATGCCTTAAGGAAGCCTTCTCTTTGTACTGGTATTAGATGCTGTCATAGTATAAGATGATATGACAGGAGCATATATCGATTTTGAATTTGCTGCTCTCCTTTTAAAATGTAGAAGCTGACTAAAATGAGCAACAAAGGGGATCCTACAAATAAACAATGCATGTTTTGGGTCAAGAGATACTCTTAAGAGACCCAAAAATCATATTTCAAGGTTTTGTCTGGAAAAAACAATTCTGGTGGAAGGACATAGAAAGGCAAACTACTAGAGAAACATGTTAATTGGGATATAAATTAGAATTACTACATCTAACAGAGCAAACTGTTCCTCAGAAAAGGGAGGTATGTAATCTGGCTTATAACGAGGCACTCATCAAAATGGACTCAACAAACACAGGCAAACAAACATGCTCTGCAGATGGTCTCACAAGATCACTCTCTAAATAACTCATCCACACACAAGGCAGCTCATGTTTTTTGTAGCATTTTAGTTTGGCTTGGCTCTGGGCTTCTTATTTTAAACAGAAGATTGATGCATTACAAACAGGCAAGAGTCTGGATAAATGAGATCTGATGTTTATTCATGACAATTTTAAAAAATGTTCGGATAGTAAACAAAACTTAATTACTTTAGAAAGACATAAAATCTGCTGATATAGGATATAATGCTAAATAATAATCACCAGAAAGCCATCTCATTATTATTGGTTTTGTGTTTGATATGGGTTTGGCCCAAGGCAAAGCCCAGGGCTTTATTTATTTAAAAGGGTATGAAAACAAGGCAATATGCATGTTTCATATTAAATATTGTGATGGCATTACACTATGTGAAATGCAATGAGAGAGAAACATTGTGAAGAACCGAGGAGAATTTAAAAATTTATATTTCGTTGTACTTTTTCTCAGACATAAGCAGACTTTCTGAGGGATTATGGGAATAGTAATAGCCACTCTTGTGTGGTAATTTATTATAATCTCACAGCAAAAAAGAGTACATCTACACATGTATATACATACACACTGCACATCTATAGCTACCTCTGATTTTCCTTTTAAGTTACCTGTTATTTTTTTAATTGCAAACTCTGATGAGTTTAAGTCAACATATTTCCTTACCGCTCCTTCTGCTTGTCAGCTGTAACTGGATTGATAAAATGCAAATGAACAAATCATTAACGAGTACTGGTTATGAATCTCTCGGGCAGTTCAGGACCCTATCAAATCCTGCACCTATTACTTTGTGTGATTGATGTACTATTGTAAGTGATTGTTCCTGATCTTATTAAATCTTATTGATTTTTTCCCAGTTTCTATTTTATGCAGGACCAGGCTTGGACTATTATGAATGTTGCTGAACACTGTTAATCAAGCTTACACAGCTATTTTGATGGCAAACAATTAGAACTCTGAAGCAATACCTTGCAATTAGCTTCAGGGATGTGGACCTCAGCACCGTAATAATGAAAGAGACCTTCTCCTTCAAGCAAGGTAATGAGATTTACAATTATGACCCCAAATAACCTCTGAGAAATAACCAATCTGCAAACATAGATGTGTTTATCAATAATTTGTGCCCTTTTTATGAAAATGTATTTTTAATTTTTTTCTTCACATATGAATCATTGTTTCTACTGAAACAAAGTGTATGAAGTCTTATAAAAATGACAAACATAAATTGAAAATCTGTATGTGTAATTTGAATTCATTGGAGGGTTCTACAGAATTATATGCATCAATAACATTCAAATTTTGTGAGGAAAATAACACTAAAAAGTTTTGAGAAAATACTGACATGCAGAAACTTGGGTGGTTATTATTGCTTGAAAATTCTTATTTACATGTTTAGTTAATATACATACTAGGTACACTATATATGCAGTATGCAAGTAGACATAGACATCCATAAACATACATCTTTATAAATCCACTGTATGCATTTTTTATTTGAGTCATAAAACCAATAAAAATCTCCTGATTTAACTCCTTTAGAAAGCAAAGAGATTAACATGATTTTGTGAGGTGTAACAGAGCACTGAACATCACAAGGCAAATTTTTGGTACATCAATAATTTTAACACACGATTAATATATCGATAAAATACAACGAACATTTTTGTCTAGAAAGTGAGATAGTGTATTTCCAAACTTTTTAACTTTCAGTATTTTTATTTATTTTTGTTGCAGCCTAAGCACAATTTTGCTGATCACTTGGTATTGCTATAGACTCCTGGACCTACATATTACATTGTACTTGGAGATTAACTCACATGGTTTTGCTAGTTAACATATTTGCTAATTTATTCCGTGCTTTTTTTGCTAAAAAGAAAATACTCAACATCTATAAAATATATTTACATTAAAAAAAGGAAACGCCTTGAAAATTAGGAAAATTTTGGAGGCTTTGAATAATCCCTACAATACTCCTTTTATTTTTCTATGAATTTAATGGATCAAAATCAAGGAAATCAAGGCTTTCATACTTTAGTTTAGCTGACAAGATAAAGAAGTGCACCAGGTCTGAATGTAAGAAAGAACAACTTTCAAATATGAAAAGTTCACTGTTGCTACTATTCTTTTACAATAATTACTTGCTAATGTCTCTGCTGTATATGGCATTTTCAGCAGGATGGCAGTGGGATGCTCAGCACACCTCCCAGTCTGATGTTCTTCCTTCTTGTTCCCCTCGTCTCCAAATCTTCAAATCCCCTGTGGACCCTGTTTCTGAAACAGTCCTTGAAGAAAGTGTGGGTTCCACAAATGGACAATAAAGGAGGGGCTTGGCTGGAGATCTGTAGCTGGAAAAAACAATGGTGAGGATGATCACTTCTTTAATCAATATGTTAATCCAGGCTCTGGGTAGGATTCTGAGAAGAGAAGGGGAAGGGTGAAGAAATAACAGTATTTCTTAAAACTGTCACTTTAAAATATGTCTACTTCAATGTAGTGTCAAAGTTGAAAGAGGATTATGTTTTAAAGCACAGGATTAATGGATAAACTCTTCTTAACTCATTGAATATGTGTGAGAAGTTCATCCAGAAAAGCAAAATTGGTATGAGTCTATGGCTATACACAATATGCCATATGCTCACAGTGAAACTTTAGAAGGCCGGGGGAAATCTCTGTGCGTTCCCAAAGCAGTGCCGAAAGAGTTAAATGTGAGAGTTTAGCAAACCTGATGAGATTTTTAAAAGGTACATAAGCTAATTCACCATGTGAGTTTTTCCTGTTTCTCTCTACTTTGAGCACAACCAATAAATGTGAGTTATTTTAGTGCCAATTTCAATTTTTATAAAATAAATATATATTTCTTGCTGGATGTAATGGTTAATGAAATGCACATAATATGTAAAATCTATAAAAATGTTGTAGTTATACATTACTTTCTGACTGTTGTACAACCTCGGTAAAACAAAGTATAGTATATCAACTTTCTTGTGACAATAAGCAGATCTGTCATCTTGGGAACAGCTAAATGAATTATTTAATCAATAACAGACTACATCTCTGATGATAAGACAAGCTCAGACAAATTAAAAAGTGAACCAGGTATAGCATGTCACCAGCAAGATACACAGGTAGTAACATACATTTAATATTAAGTAGAATAACATTTAAAAAAAAAAAAAAACAAAAAAAAAAAAAAAAAAAAACAAAAAAAAAAAAAAACAAAAGCCAGAACAAAACATAAAGCCAGAGTGAGGCTTTTTTTCTGTTTATATTAAAACAGGAAGATAACTTTTAAAAATCAGACTACTAAAAAAATCAAGTGGTAAGATACTTTATGAATTGATAATTGCAGTAGTTTTCAGAAGTGCTTTGTGGTAAGGCAGCTTAGATAGGAGGTTTTTTAGGTTTTGGCACATTTAAGTATAGATTTTAAGCTAGATTCACCTGTAGTGAATATAGTCTAACCACTACTTTATTACTGAATCCTTTCAAATTAAAAAAAAAAAAAAGGTATTAGATTACTGGATGCTTTTACAACTGTTCAGAAAGTTTGGTCTCTACAGAATTTAGCAGTGGTGTGCTCACACTTTATTTTCCTCCTATGTTCATGAAAGTCTTGTACTTTGTGTGCTGCTTATCTAGGCATGCCCAGACATGGAAAACATCCAAACTGCTCTACCAAAGACAGTACTTGCAAGTTTTCAAGCTACACCGCAGGCAAGCCTGGTCTTGAACAAGGTCTCCAGGCTGTCCTTAGACTACATAATATGTCTGTATGTTACATATATATTTTGCCCAAGTGTGGATAACATCCTCATGAATGGCCAGACTTTGTCAGATCCTGTCCTGCTTCTGATCTTCATGAAAACCTACCAAAAAAGAGTAAGGCAATCATAGTAATAATTTGCCCAGTAATTTACACATCTGTGTATAAAAAAGAGGCATGTTAGTAACATTTACTTTTCTTCTATACCTTCTAGAATTATGAACAAAGAGAGCTTTTTTTCCCCCTTCCCTTAGAATTTTAAACAGAACTTTAAAAACTTTAGAAATTTGCACACCTTCTTGCAGCTACCCATATCTGGACCCTTTTCACAAATTGTGTTTACATTATTTCTAAGGAAGACACTGACAGTTCTAATATTGCATAAATAGAGCCAAGCTGTCTGTTTTAAAACTGAATGACATCCAGGATAGTCAGAGCAGCTGTAACTTGTATATGTGCAATTTTAAAATGATTCCAGGTTTGGTTTTTTTGGTTTTGCTTTGGGTTTTTTTCCCCTCCAATTAATATGCATCTTATAACAAAGAATTCAGCTCCTACAATTTACTGTTTTCCTTTTTCTCTTTCTACTCTTCACAGATATTTTGCATAGCTAAAATCCTCTTTAAGCAGGGAAGAAACTCTCATTTCTCTCTCTCTTCCTCTTCATACAGTATGCATAAATCTCACAGAAATAAGTCTAGAATAATATATATGTTTAGTGGTATGAACACTTAATGTAGCTATAAAGACTAAGTGTTATTTTGATATGCAGGATTAAGTTTGAAACACACAGGCAGTATAAAACATTGAAGGAAATAAGAATTTTGTGGTGGAGGACACAAATAGATAAAGATTTGCTTCTGTCCTGTATATATCTATGTATTAATATAGGGTAATTATAGCTATAAGCCTCTGAATGCTAGTGGTAGTGATGTGTCTCATTGCTGCCATTGGATTCATGACAGCAAATTCCAATTCATCAAAGCAAACGCCTCTGCATTGCACATCAGGCATGATAAGTCTCTAATAACACTGTATCATCTCCAAGCTACATGTATTAAAGACATATGCATCAAAGTACAATATCACAGTTTAAAAGTTGTGCTTCATGTGGGAACCTAGTGCTTCTCAAGAATTCTTTTTGTCTTCATGGACTTCTGTATATTTTCTCTCCTATTCTTCTGTAATCCCTTTAGGATATTTATGTCACTCAGGTGTTTATTTGTGTGGTGGAGTTACCATTGGCACAGATACTGATCTCACATCTGAGGTAACTCCCCAACCATGACACTTATTCATATAACTTGTGTCAAAACTGCCTGCACTCACATCTTAAACCCTTCTGAAATGAAGTCCATAGTTGGGGCAACTGTAATGAAAAGAAGTGACTTGAAATAAAATCATCCAAGCATGAAAGCTCAGTTCACATCTTTAGGATGGTCAGACGCAGATCTTCTTCAGCTTAATTTGTAGCAAGTAGCAATTTGGGCTTCATCTTATACATTGTATGTGTCATACTATAAGTTGTAAGGTGAAAATAAAACAATCTAGGGTATGAGTATTCTGGAAAAAATCAAACCTCAAACAAAAACCAAGATTCTTTGCTGAGCACTTATGTACATAAAGCAATTAGTTTCATGTTATGATGGGTGTTCCCCATGGTGCACTTTCTCCATTAGTATTTGTATCTTCATGCCATCATATTTTGGACAGTGCTAAACAGATCTGATACACTCAGAAAATTACAGTCACATGCCATCAAGAAAAGATATTAGCAAACAGTATTAGCTTACAGGTGGAGCTGGATACACCATAGGCAGGCAGACACCAATAAAACATTTGGGTTTTATGCATTTGCATTGAATATGTAAAGCTATACTCCAGGTAATTACGCTGCAAACACCAAGTTATCCTTCTCTCTGCTGGGAAACATCTCTCTAGTTCCTGGTTTTTGTGACAGTTGCTTTGGAGTAAGTTCCTTTTTCCTAATAGTACACAGAGGCAACCTTTAGAAAGATATTTGGAAGTCTAAAATAAAGCTATCTGATGTTCAATTAGGAGGTTTAAGTATGAAGAAAACTGTATCATATGGTAAAGCATTTGTTTAAATGGGAAAGTAAAGAAAAAAAAATCAGAACCAGTTCATTCTATTTATCTTCAACTTCTCATGCTTCTTCTATCAGATCACCTCTTGTTCTCCCTTCACTACCCCTCATTCTTCCAGAGCCTGTCACTCATTCGTATTTATGATCTCCAAGCTATCATCCTCTCTGATTTTGTGATGCTCACAGATTCATCCTTCCCTCTCTAACCTCACTCCCCCCTGTTATCACTATGGTCTCTAATTTCAGCTATATCCTTCAATTATTTGCCCCTCTTTCATATTATTCTGTCTGCTCCTCTGCACCTTAAACTAACCCAAGCATTCATCATGTCTCCATCTACTGAAAGGAACCTAGGGAATGTCCCCAGCTTCCCTCTCTGTCCTTTTATCATTTTTCCCCACTTTTCTTAAGAGAATAACATACAATACTTTTGCTCCTAATTCCTGTATCCTTCACAACCTCTAATTTTTCTTCAAACTTTCTTTCTATTGATTTAGCTATGTTTGGCTTCACAAGTTTTCAATTCCCTCAATTCTTCAGATTTTATTTTTGTTCTATCCCTAGCTTTTCTCCTTCTGCAGCTCCATCATTACTCTTAAATCCCAAATCTCCAAATCCAAAATTTTTCCTTCTATTTCTTACCAGCTCTCAGTTTCTACCATTATCAGATTCTCTACTGTGTGTACACTTTTTCTCTCTAGTCTTTTTACATTCCAAGTTTTAATAAAATGTTTCCTCCAGAGTCTGTCATTCACAATGCAAACCATAGTTCTGAATCCTTTATTCTGAAAAGACTGCCTTTCAGACTCATTTGCCCAATACATTAGATACTCTACCCCGTTGTTTGTTTGGTTTGTTGTTTTTTTTTGTTTGTCTTTTTTTTTTGTTTCTTCAGCATAGGTCAGATTATTCCCAAAGTATTCGCCTATTTTCCATTACATCCTTTCCATTCTCCCATTAGGTGTCTCCACTCACCTGAAATGCTTGCTGATGAAGTGTTTTACTCATGTAATAATATTTATACATATTAATGGAAAACGCTATTATTGTGTCTAAGTACCCTAGCATAGATCAAAGTTACATTGTGTCCAGTGCTGCACATGCGTTCAGGAAGAAGAACATAAAAGCAACCTCTCAGCTTTTAATAGATCAGATTGGATCTACTAGATTTCCTCATATCCACATTAGCATTCCCCAGCACTGTCTTCTGGAGTAAGTTCACAACTAAACAGAAAAATATTTCACTATCTGATGGTCTTTTCAGTTTTTAAAACAGATGCTTCAACTAGCTCTCTCCATCTCTTCTCAGCAGTCCCTCCAATGCTTCATCTCTTTTGAAAAGGAACTTAGCACAGCGTACTTCAGGGCTTCACCACCAAAGCGAACCTTCTTGGACAAAATCTTTACTCTTCCTTGCCAAAATAAACAACTCCACAATCTGAACAGCTTCCTCAAACCTTCTTGCTCATCGTGCTTTAGTGCCCATTGCAAACTGTTGCACAGCTAGAGTGACTTCTTGCCCTTGATTCATGACTGCCCACATTTTACCACCATGAGTATTTTATTCACTTTCATTAAATAAATTCACTTTTGTTGTTGTTGTTATGGCAAGCTGTAAAGTTATAAAACAGACGTACAAAATTGTTTTGGTTAAGCCTAGTAGATTTCCGTCAGCTTCCCCCACACTTCAACCCATGCCAAGGGAACACCATTTCTTCCAGAAGGCCTCTCACCAGTGGGAATCACACAAGAGCTGGTGTTTTTCCTCCCTCAACACCAAAAGAGGTTACTCATAAGTGCTAGGCACTTCAAAGCCTTCTGAATTCCAGACTGACTTACAAAACAGAAAATAATTATTATCAAGTAAAAAATAGCAATTGTTGGCTTATGTTACTGGAGAATAAGGATGTTATGACCTGAATTTTCCTGTTTTCTTATTCCTCTTGAACTTTTGGGAAAAATCCCAATAACTGTAATAGTTTCCAGTTTAGAAAACTTTATGCCTGACAACTCAGAAGAGAAGAACCTTGGAATCATATCTGCCCACCAAGACTGTGTAGATGTTCCCAAAGGGCAGAGGAAGGGAACATTGTTATCACTCTAGAAAAAGAAAGTGAATATTTCAGTCTATCACCTGCCTTTCAGGGGCATTTTCATCTCCTTTGTTTCTAATTGCACTCATCAGGGTCCTTTCCACATTCCTGAACTGTCTTTCTTGTCTGCTGTTCATATTATCTTCTTCCTTTATATTTCAGCATCTATAATTTTTCCCTCTTTCTAACTTCCCTTCACAGACTAGAGAGTGTGATGCCATGCTTTTCTCATTTGTGTAAAACGGGATTTGCCTTGGTGTTCAGGTGTTATTAAATTACAGCTTTTTGTAAATATTAAGAGTTTAGCAGCAAACACTGCAATTTGTGCCATTTTATTACTGGGATTCTCAGTGGGAAATTTTGATTCATATGCATAAAGCAGGTGAGTCACAACATTGATTATGCCATTTTATCACTGTTAGTGGACATTTTGAATCTCAGACAGTTTCAGCTTTTACATGTGGGAAAATTTGAGTTTGCATAACCGACATTAGAATGGGGCAACACAAAGGCTCCTCTTCAGTGTAATATAAACTGGCAAGGCAAGAGACCTGTAGACAGGAATACAGTGACGCTGATTATTTGTTTACTTTGTTTTCCTGTTTAAACAGAAATGTTTCCTCATTAATATTATAAGGAAGGGAAGGCAAAACCTCTTCGAATACCTAAACTTATACTTACTGCTCTTTCCTGGAAGGGAGTATATATTTCTTTAATAAATATGCTGAGTACAGCATAGCATTCAATTCCTATAAATCAAAAGTTGTAGGAAGCTGGAGGGCTTCTCTCCTGAGATTTTTAATAAATATCCACAGGTCTGAATTTTCTTATTTATTTTTAATTAAGGGAACATTACCAAAACTGAAATAAAAATCCAAAGAGCAAAGCATTTTGCATTATTTACCTTTAAAAAAAAACAATTTAGGAGTGACATTGCTTAACACATCTCTGAACTCTGAAATAAATGATTTATCTCTGCATCCGGTGTAACAAGGGCATATGTATTTCCTTCTAGAGTCTACATTCAATTTGAAGAGGTTGCTCAGTTCAGAAACAAATGAATGAAGGAAACTTTACCTTGGGCATTCACCTGACCTGCATGTTTTTCCAGGGATCTAGGGAGAGCATTATGGCACTTACACTAGAGAAAGATCCTTTCTCAAAATATTCTCCACCATTCATTCTCACAGCTTAATACAGAAAGGTATAATTGCTCAAGGGATAGATGCTTGCATATTGTTGGCAGTCTTCTAAGGTAGCTGTGGTATGATGATGGTTAGTGCCGCAAGTTCAGGAACTATGTACAGGCAGAGATATGACAGAGCAAGGATGACAGTTAATACTGGCAAAGTTAAAAAAAGTCATAGCTTGATGGTACTTTGAGTAATAGATGATTTAGAAGGAAAACAGTGCTGATCAAATCACAGTAAACAAATATAGACACTTTCATGGCTAGAATAGATACCTCCTCTGGCCTTGGAAGGAAATTTATCTAAATCTTAATATTTAAGAGTAATTTTTAAAAATGCATCTGCTGTGTCAGTATCCTTAGCTTGCAAGTCTTGCATACTAGTCTTTCATTACATTTTCTGAAGGAACTATCACAGCTCACTTCAGAAAACGGCAAATGTTTACTATATATTTAATGGAAAACTATGTAAGCAAAGCTAGATTTAGTGCTACTCACAATCCCTTGTGCTAGTTCATAAATTTTAAATTATGAATGAGATTTCCATTCAATTGTCTTTATTTAAGGAAATTGTAATCACAGGTTAAAGAGAAAAACGTTTCTGCATTTTCTCCATTTCCCTATCTTTCATATACCAAAGGATAATTCTTTATGTTGGCATCTCATTTTTGCGTGTGTTTTCAAAAGTCAGAGAGGACTTGAAAAGGTCTGCAATAGAACTAGGCACTCTTGGCAATGAATTAAAGGGGAAAAAAAGTAGATCCTTGAAGCCATGCAAAGGATTTAGCAAAAGAAAGCTTTGGGTTTTGAATCATAGAATCATTAAGATTGGAAAAGACCTCTAGGATCATCAAGTCCAACTGTCAACCCAACACTACTATGCTTCCTAAACCATGCCCTGAAGTGCCAAGTCTACATGTTTTAAGAACACTTCCATGACTGTGACTCAACCACCTTTCTGGGCAGCCTGTTCCAACGCCTGACCGCTCCTTATGTGAAGAAATTTTTTCTAATACCCGATCTAAACCTCTCTAGGCACAACTTGAGGCCCTTTCTTCTCATCTGATCACCAGTGACTTGGGAGAAGAGACCAACACCCACCTCACTACAACCTCCTTTCAGGTAGCTGTAGAGAGCAAGAAGGTTTCCCCCAGCCTCCTTTTCTCCAGGCTAAACAACCATAGTTCACTCAGCTGCTCCCCATAAGACTTGTGCTCTAGACACTTCACCAACTTTGCTACCCTCCTCTGGACACACTCCAGCAACTCAATGTCTTCCTTGTAGTGAGAGGCCCAAAAATGAACACAGTATTTGAGATGTGGCCTCGCCAGCACCGAACACAGGGGCATCATGACTGCCCTACTCCTGCTGGCCACACGATTCCTGATACAAGCCAGGATGCTGTTGGCCTTCTTGGCCACCTGGGCACACTGCTGGCTCATGTCCAGCCAGCTGTCAGCCAGCACCCCCAGGTCCTTCTCTGCTGGGAATCTTTCCAGCCCCTCTCTCCCAAGCTTGTAATGTTGCATGGGGTGGTTGTAACCAAAGTGCAGGACCCAGCACTTGGCCTTGTTGAACCTCATACAACTGGCCTCAGCCCATCGATCCAGCCTGTCCAGGTCCCTCTGTAGAACCTTCCCTACCCTTGAGCAGATCAACACTCCTGCCCAATTTGGTGTTGCCTGCAAACTTAGTGAGGGTGCACTCAGTCCCCTCATCCAGCTCATTGATGAAGATATTAAACAGAAGTGGCCCCAGTACTGAGCCCTTGGGAGCACTACTTGTGACCAGCGCCAGCTGGTTTGAGTTCCATTCACCACAACTTTCCTGGACCCTGCCATCCAGCCAGTTTTTTTACCCAGCGAAGAGTACACCTGTCTAAGCCATGAGCCGCCAGTTTCTCTAGGAGGATGCTGTGGGAGACAGTATCAAAGACTTTAGTAAAAGTCCAGGTAGATAACATCCACAGCCTTTCCTTCATCTACTAGGTGGGTCACCTGGTCATAGAAGGAGTTGATGTTGGTCAGGCATGACCTGCTTTTCATGAAACCATGCTGGCTGGGCCTGATCCCCTGGCTGTCCTGCACTTACCTGGTGAAGGGAAGAGGTATATCTTCCCAAAACCACTTCCCTGGTTTTGGGAACATATGGAATATATCTTGCGAAAGATACAGAGAAGACAGGAAGAATAGCGTGATAATCTTGCTTCAGTGTAGTTAATACACTGTCTCTTAGGGGGGAGAGCCATCCATCACACCTAAAAGACATTGTGCCTAACTCATGATTTAACTCTGTTCTGTTTCCTCACAGAGTGATCTTGGTTCTCTGCTATTTGTGGTGCACTGAAACTCATAATGCACACTCCAACTCCAAAGTCCCATGAAGACTTTCTGCCTTTGTAATGAATTTTCTCTTAGTTTATATTGTATCCCTAAGCTTTTGCTCAAGAGTTTAGTGGTGCCTGGTCTCTTGGCAAATTTCAAAGTACAGTGACTCAGAAGAGGGAAGAGGACTGCATTTTCCCAATATTAGTGAAATTCTTTAATATCCAAATCAAGGCCACACTTTGTAGGCATTTCTAATACATTATTAAGGCCAGAATAAGTCCAGAGTTTCTCCAAGGAGAATATAAAAGTTCTTGAATAGCAAAATCCATACTTAAGGAAACAGTAATATTTTCTGTTACCCTGGAACACTCTTTTCACAAGAGGGGTGATTCCCTGGACTTCTGCAGCTATGAAGAAAGCATTATAGGAAAAAAAGTGAACTTCCTAACTTTTTCTAAAATCAAGAAATGCAAAGTCACAGTACAGAACACATTGCATTAATATCACCAGTATAGGACCCTGCTTTCCTCTGACACAAAATTTTAGCTTATATTCCCCAAATACCATTTTAATACCATGAAAATAGACCTTAAGCATTTTCAGTGGATAGTTGAGCCATGTGTGTATTTTAGGACAAATATTGGGAAAAGTCATGTTCAATACAAATGTCTATACCATTTAAACAATGAAAGCATCAGGTAAGTAACAACATTTGGACAGCAAGTCAATATGACTATGAAAGGTCTCCAATAATGAGCCAACTCAGACCAATACACTGTTTGAGTATTTGGCCTTCCTATTGACAAAGGTTGCTTTCAATCACACTGTATCTATTACCATATCAATCATCACTCTAAATGAATACAACATGATCATTGACGAAGACATCACTTAAGCAAAGAAACTAGAGGTTCTATAGAAGCAAATAATGAAACTTTGGTTGATCAGAGCATGAAAACTAGACCTAATCTTTAATCATGCCTATTTTGTAAAGCAAAAAAATTGAAGCTAAAAATGTTAACTCTATTTCTTGTTCAGGAACATAAAATATACAGACATTGATATCACAGTCTTAATTATTAAACACAAGGCAATCCAATACTTTGTTTGCTACACAAATTAAGATATGGAATTGAACTGATGAAAATGATTTACGTGCAGGATTAAAATATTGGCAGCTTTATAGAGTGAAATGTCACTATACTGCTGTACCTTCAACTTTTACATTTCCTCCTTTGAATCCCTGTCAGCCTTCATGAACATTGGAGAGTTTAATCAATGCTTGCAGTAGACATAACATAACACTGAATATTTTACCTATGTAATAATCAAAGTGCTGTTTAGTACACATCAAAAACAGAAAAGACAAGCATATATATTGCAGTTGGCAATGTTACATTTTAAATTGCACTAAAATAAAATTCTCACACATTTCTATGATTCCTCCCTCTTCGTGAAAGCAACCTATATTTTACAACAGCTCAATGCACCCTAAGGCACTCAAACTGTATTTAGGATGAGTCAGAGGTCATAAAATTCAGAGACTTATGCATTCATGTATTTGAATCACTTTTTAATTTATATGAGACAAAACACTTGTGAAACAAGCATTTTAATTTCTTGATGTACTCCAAAGGGTGGAACTCAGATTGTAATTTTTTCTACTTTTTTTTGAGATAGTCAATATAAAAAAATAATATCAAGACTGGAAAGCGAAGAAAAGACTGTCATCTTGGTGTTATAGCAGTCTGCTTTCCTTGTAAAACAACTTTGTTTGAAGCTAAAATATATTCAAGAATGAGGAAATAAGGACAGTGGCATCACATGAAGTTTAGGAAATTAAATAGAAAATTCAAGCAGATTGATATAAACATTGTCAAACACATCGAACTTAGTTCCAAAGTTTCAGATCAAAGCCACTAGTACAACTAATCTGAAAGATAGCTAAAGTTTTTTATAAAAGTTGAAAAAAAGGATATTTTAACATAATGTCATAAAACAGAGAAGAAAAGGTAAGCTAAGTTTGAAATTAGAGTTTATTTTTAAAAAAGTTTAGTTACCATTCTTTATTTTGTTTGAATAAACAAAGTTAGATTTTCCACCAACTTTCCAAAAGAGATCAATGTATAAAATAGTTCCAATACCCGTAAATTACAAACCACTTAAAAAACATCATAAGGAAGGGATATAGGTATTAATTTTGGTTAAAAGTTCCTAATTTATATTAGAAAAGTATCCCCTTCTGGATATTCTGATAAAGGTGCGGTGCAAGAAATTATTTGTGTCATAGATATATATTTGAAGATATAAAGAAAAAACCCACTGGCACTCTCAGTGACATTTTTTGTTGTATTATGCCTTCAGCACTGGACTAGATCTATTAAATATCTATTGGATAAATATTTTAAGTGGTATTTTGGTTAGATGCATGCTACAAGCACACAGAAATTTAAGAATACAGAAAGTGCTCTGGCCCACCTAGTCAATCCCCTCGTTGCTATAAGACTCAGCAGGAAAGCCTGATTTTTCCAGCAGGTGTATCCGGCTATATCAAATGTTTAATCCACCTGTGCAAGACAGCCAATTTCAGAGCATTTATTCATGGAAGTGGTTTGCTTTACTGTCTCCAGTTCTATGTCTGATCACATACAGAGTGGCAGTTTTATAATACAAAAATATGCAATACTTCAAAAAGGTTCATTAAGCCAACCTCTGTTATGAAGGTAATTTACATTTACTGTACTTCAGGCCATTGCAGGTGCCATCATTTTAAGCAAACATGAATTGAAAGCTGCAATCTTTACTCCAACTTGATCTTCATTTTTCTCACAGCCAGCATTCAACAGGGGTGAGCAGGCAGAAGTAGGAATGACTCCACTGCATGCTGTTCCATGTCTCGGGTCGCAACAGGCAGACTGACATCGAGCATTTCCCCTCCATCCTCTACAATCACACATTAGTGAAAGACAATCCTTAGAGGTTCAGCATTTGAGTTCTGTTTCTTGCACCCTTTAAATTTGACTTAAACAAAATCTTGTTCAGAGCCTTTAACCTGCACTTTTACTGTGATTCATATGACAACTGCCACTCCCCATGGATTTCCGATAGATTACTCTGTTTAGTCGTATGAGATATATCTCAAAAGGTAACCCTTATCCTACTATATTTGTGTTTGCAGCTCTGGTCCCATCCAGCTTTGAAAAGATGAGTAACAGCAACAGCAGTTAGGGCAAAAATAATGGCTTACCTCCACTGTGAAGATGGACAGAAGCTGGAAAGGAAGGGTGCTTTTTTGTTTTTTGCCCATCACTCTAAATGATGTCCATGGAGTAACAGCACATTTTTTTTTTCCAGTAACATAGCAGGAATGGGGATGAACTTTCAGAACCTAGGACAAAAGTGCAAAACATGCTTTCTCCTTTTGTGACCCAAGCTGAAACAGTTTGAAGCAACTTCACTGTTTATAGTTCCTCTTGTGTTCTGCTAACCAAGGATCTGGACTTCAGTTTCCAAAATTACCTTAGAGTTTGTGCAAAACGAAAGAAATAATTTCTCTTTAAAGACAAGATTTTTAATGCAGTAGAGATTTATTTGTAACATTCTCATAACTTTTATAACACTGGTACATTAATCCAAAAGGAAAGTTAAATGTCATATACAGACGCAGTGCTGCAGAGGAAGGACTGGTAGAGAAGTAATCATTGGTAGATAAAGCCACTGATGGAGGCTGAGCAGCTTGAGGAAAGTTACAGCAGTATTACAGGGTTTTGTGACAAGTGTAGTAGTGTGTGCTGGTTTTGGCTGAGACAGAGTTAATTTTCTTCATAATACCTAGTAGGGAGCTTATGTTTTGGGCTTGTGCTGTAAACAGTGTTGAGAATACAGGGATGTTTTAGTTATTGCTGAGCAGGACTTACAAAGAATCAAGGCCTTTTCTGCCTCTCACTCCACCACACCAGCAAGTAGGCTGGGGGACACAACTGGGACAGCTGCCCCCAGCTGACCAAAGGGATATTCCATACCATATCATGCCATGCTCAGCATATAAAGTTGGGGGAAGAAGGAGGAATGGGGGGACGTTCAGAGTGATGGCATTTGTCTTCCCAAGTAACCTTTGTGTGTGATGGAGCCCTGCTTTCCTGGAGATGGCTGAACACCTGCCTGCCAGTGGGAAGTAGCGAGCAAATTCCTTGTTTTGCTTTGCTTGCATGCACAGCTTTTGTGTTGCCTATTAAACTGTCTTTGTCTCAGTCCATGAGTTTTCTCACTTTTACTCTCCTGTTTCTCTCCCCCATCCCACCGGGGGGGAGCGAGTGTCTGCACTGTGTTTAATTGCCGGATGGGGTTAAACCACAACATAGTGAAAGGTGAGTTCTGACAAAGTCAGTGTTACCAGAAGATGGTTGCTGCTGAGTAAAAAGTACTGTACGATACTGGCTGAAGCAGAGTCAAGTGCTGGATAAGCAATCAGGATCTGGAGACCAGTGAGAGCAATACATTGCTCTCACAATGTATATTGCCTGTGCCTCTCATTACAATGAGTAGAAATGGCTGGACCAAAGCAAAGGGGCAAATCAGCAACTGTACTAGAGTGGGTAGGGAAAGTTACAGGACATCTCAAATGTTATTTCCAGTGCCCCCAACAAGTGCTGGACATTCTGTGAGCATGTCCTATGTCCAGATCCACTTCTGCCCATTCAGAACATACCTTTGCCTGGCAGCTGGATGACTGACTCAAGACTTTATCTCCTACCAGTGACAGTATTCTTCGTTGCATCAAAACTTCTGGCTTGTACTCCCTACTCAGTTGAGTCCATCATATTTCCCAATCCCCTCTTGGAAGGGAGGCAATCTCTCCCTCATCAGCCTTCTGTAAAATAAGGAGCCATTTAAAAAATATATGGTCGTGGTACTTCAGAACCTGCCAAGACTTCAATATGCTATTGACATTACAAACCAATTCAATTTCTGGTATTTCTTTACTACAACTTGCCAGAAAATAATTTTGTTAGTATGTCTATTAAAATAGCCCCTTCCATCAAAGTTTTATTGTAATCCTCTGATTGGCCCAGCTTTTTACTAGGGTAACACAGATTGTATCAACAGCTTGCCAGACAAGTATGACCTGGTTGTTTTAAATGGGCATTTCACATTTGCCCCCACTTATTCAGAATAGGGCATGCAATGTACTACAGCTGACATGGAGATTCTTTGATCTCTTTTTATAATCCCCGAACACTGCAGACTTACAGCAGTGAGTGGGCTTAGCCATGTGACTTCCATTAAAATCAATGAGACTCTTATGGCATGAAATCCCACACAACCATTGCAAATTAATTATTCATAATAATAACACATTTCTCTTTCCATCTGAGCATTGCAAACATCCTTTCCAAGATTAATTAATTATGGTTCAAAAGATGCGCTGTACTAATGAGGCAGGCAGTTTATACCTATTTTTATATTTGTCTATACAGAGAGAAAGCCAGGCAATTCTAGGACGGTTTAAGAAAATTTCAACTAAACTCCCTTTACTGGCAGTTTCACTGGTTTTGCTGAACTGCTTCTAGAACCAGTGGGAACGATAGTGTAACAGTACTCCAGAATCTTACAGACATTTCTCTCCCAAGCACAAGAGTTAAGGGATAAAAAGTGGATCTCTCTATGAAAATTTATCTAGGGCTAGGGTTTTTCTAAGATTTCCTTTTCATCAGCACACAAACCCAAAGTGACCTAAGGAAAGTCACAGTGAGTTTGTGGTCAAGTCTGAAACAAAATCCACTAGTCTCCCCAAATCCACAATCTCAATACTAAAAGGTAGACCTTCCCTTCATACAAACCATTATCAGTTCAGATTTGTCAGTTCAGTCCTGGACTTCAGATCTGCCTTTTGCCATTTTCCATCTTTGACTGTCAGCTAAAATACAGAATTATATTTGGGTAAGTTTTATGGGACTCAGAATAATTGTGTCCTGAGTATCACCTGACTGAAACACTAAGCTATAAGCTGTGTACTTATGGAAATAATATCCGTTTCACCCTTGGACTTTTGCAGATACCCTGTATGCAAGTGCTGTTGGCTTTATAAATGTACAAATTTTTAGGTATCTCTTACCCAGTTCTAACAACCTGAAAATCTCTGTATAGTCTCTGGAGAAAGTTATTCACTAAACTAGAATTGAGATTCAAAACAATCAGAGTAGGCCCATGCTAAATGATAAAAAACATTGAGGACAGCTGAATCTGAAACCCCTATTCACCCACAGATTTAGCTCTTCTGGCGAGATGCCTAAACCTGAGCCTTCCACCAGGCATCATTCTCCACATTTCCCCTTCATGAACGGATGAGTGGCTTTTTCTTTTGAACTACAGGGGGAGGGAAACATGAAGGTGACGACAATATATAGTTTCTGACAGCTGTTTAATGGAAAACACATAAAAAGTCCTAAGAAGTATGGGATCTCCTGAAGAAGTGTGTCCTATTAACTAGCACTTCCTCTGGAATTTGCCCTTCCAGGACCCAGGAGTCCCACATTCATTTTCTTCTTTTATTCACAAGTGACTCCTTTTCAAATGAATGACAGAAAAATGGTCTTATTCAAGGCTATTTTGTTATTATGGTATCACTTTAAGAAGGTAAGAGATGATGGTTTATGTCTTCTCAAGCTGAAGAGGATCTAGAACCTGTGTCATCTACTTCTTGTACCTGAAACCTGATTATTAATTACTTAGAAGGTGAGGTGTTGCACTCCATCAAATGCTTTTGAATGACAACAGCTGTGATTCTTTTGTTTCATGTTGAAATCTGTGTAAAACATTAGACCGTGCCTAATAAACTAGAGTCATAAGGGGACCCATTCCCCCAGACACCTCCTCTGTAAATCCCAAATAGACTTAGGTATTGAGAAAGCTGCAGTTTTCTGAAGGTATGCCACAATAATTTCCTGCATGACCAGGATAATTATATTAGCTAAAATAAAGGGCTCCAGGTGGTTTATGACAGCTTCTGAAACTTACTTCTCACATGTCTGTGCCTTGTTTGTCTTCTGCCTTTCAGTGAGACAAGATAGCAGCAGTCAGTGAACCAGGTTCCCATTGCGAGAGGCAACTCATCCCTTAGTTCCTGCAGATGCTGAGCACTGTGAATTTATCAGAAACATAAATAGTATCTCGACTCTCTGGAGACCACAGCTGCTAGTTCCTACAAAATTCAGATGTATTTCCTTGCTAGTGGGGTGTACCCCACATATTCTTCCTTCCTTTCATTGTATCAATACTAAGAACTCTACTCGAAACTCTCAGACAGGGGGTTTCTAGGAGAGTAAAACCTAGAACTCATGTACCAAAGTCGTTAGTCTCAACATCTAGCACTTAATCCTTCTTCAGCCACCAAGAAAAATCTTAGTAGAGTTCTCTTGTTTGGTTTTCTTTTCTCCTTCTGCTCTCCATATAATCCTCCTCTCTTTTTATATAATTTGAAAATGTCTACTCTCCAATCCAGGTCAGCTTTCTCAGAGATGGCTGGACAACTTTTCACTCTGCTTCTTAACTTGCAAGAGATCTTACACTGGGAGTAGCCTCCATTCCAATTTATTTCTGAAGAGAAGGGAATCCTTAGATTTTCTCAAAGTGTGGACTGTGCTTTAGTTCAGATGTAAAAAAGGGGCAACTGCTGCAGAAAGACATCATTCCTTTTTATTAACATTAAAATAACCTTGCCCATTGTTTAGAAGTTAGACAAATAATTCAAAACGTATATATCACAGTAGTTTATGCAAGTTACTATAGTAACACTTAACTACAAAATCAACAGGCTGCATAATTTTTGATTAAACATCCTCTCCTAGAATAATAAGGAATTTTGGTTAGCACTTTGGAAGGCATTAAGTTTGTGACAAAGAAGTCACATTCTAAAATGGCAATCTCACTTTGTTCCAGTAAATAAACAGTAGTGTCACTAGGGGCTGGCAAAACTTCAGCTTGTCTTAAGCATTACAGTATTTACCTCTGGAGCTACATAAGTGTACTTGCAAATCAGGGATTTTGTGATGCAAGGCGTGAGATTATTTTTCACTTAGAGTTGCAAAGCCAGAAACACATATTACACCTGCATAAACAAACGCTAAGCTTCAGAAGGCTGTGGAAGGAACTTGCCAGCAATCTGATATGCTTTTGTCTCTACTCATGCTTCTGTGCCTAAGAACATATTGTGCATTCACAACAGACTAAGTTAAAGGCAGTGCATCACTCTAAATTTCAAATCTCTTTTTTAGTATCAGTTTAAGTCACAAACATAACATTAAACTTTTTTTGTGTCTGACTTATTAGATTTAGAGTGTTGGTGCACCAGTTCAAGGTAACTAAATAGCTTTATTATATCAGCAATAGCCTTGCAAGATACCCTCATTGTATTCTGAAGGACTTAATTTAAGGAGAAGATACTGTGAAACGTTCTATTTTTTTCTATTTTAGAGAGCCATAATCAGATAAATAGTGAGGAGACACAAAAGGAGAACTCTAAGATCCTATGGGAACAAGAGCAGGAGCCATACCCTTAATCTAATGGGATGTATTTCAGTATAGTGCACAAAAAAATAGGTATTCTTTTTGTATTAACAATACAGCAATCTCAGGAGCACTTGTCCGTGTAGCATGCTGAATATTTAGCCCTATTTGTGAAGAGTTTTTAAACAGTATATTGTTATTACAAATGTCTATCGCCGTTTATCAAATAAAAGAGGGATGATCTAAATGAACCTCCTTTGAATCAAACTTTTAAAATGCCATAACCTATCTTCAATAAAGCACAAACTCTACTTTAATAACTAATATTAATTGATAGCATGTAGACCACAACAAAAACAAAGGAAGCAAAACTTCCACTATTTCCATTATATGGGCTTGTTAAACACAGGCTAAAAACACCTTTTTGTTGTTGCTAGATTCAGGAACTTCACAGCTCTAGGTGCAAAATGAGCGGAAACTGCTCTGCAATTGAAAATGAACAATGGATTTAAATAGCACTGAAGGCATGAAAATAGCTGGCTACAAGCCCAGAATCTATAAATAGCACCAAACTTGTTCATCATAACTCCACTGAGGATGACAACATCATCAGGAAACGAAAACAGAAAAAGCAGAAAAGGAATAAAAGCAATGGACCTCAGGAATGAAAGGCCAAGCTTTTCCAGAGCAAGCTACTCAAGTTAGACAGTAGTGCTAGGCTCGGAAAGCAGAAATGGTAACTAATAATGCCATGAGCCCGGGTACATAACAATTCTAGGGAAGAGGAAGGAAAAATAAAAGGAACCAGCCCACTGTAGAATTAATGTTACTGATGCAGATTCCTAATTTTTATGGCAGTAGTGAAATGCAATGTTTATCATTTGTCTTGAGCTTGATGAATACGGTATGTGA
The DNA here is from genome assembly GCF_949628215.1 of Phalacrocorax aristotelis. Taxonomy (NCBI): domain Eukaryota; kingdom Metazoa; phylum Chordata; class Aves; order Suliformes; family Phalacrocoracidae; genus Phalacrocorax; species Phalacrocorax aristotelis. The sequence continues at coordinate 134,203,432 of NC_134277.1, read as the reverse complement.
TTTATACAAACAAAATTCACTTAGCACAGAAGTTATGACATACCCTTCCTTCCCTTTTCCATGTAAATCCCTTTAACTTTTAAACAAAACCAGAAATAGCATCAATACTACACAGTATTTTTTCCTTTTTTTTTTTTAAAAAAAAAAACCAACTTTATTCATTGAGCTTAAGAGCACAGAACCACAAACTCTGTGGAACTATGTGATCATTAACAGGAATAACAATAACCCAAAATTATAGCAATCTATATGGAAACAACTGACTGCAGAGAAAAATATTCTCTTGTCAAAATACAATATAACTGAAAGAAGAGCTAGAGGAAAAAATTCAATTCACATAGATGGAAGACAGAATACATAAAATATGTTCAAAATAAAACAAAACAGAAACAGGTTCCAGTGGTATGATACTCAGATCAGATCTCAAACCCAGAGAGGGAGAATGATGACTTCTCATGTACGCTCATAAATTTGAGCAGATGATTTCATTTTCTATCATTCCCAGTTGATTTCTGAAATCCTTGCTCCCTTTGATTAGAAACTTATTTTACAATAATTTCTGTGGGGCTATTTTCATTGCTTAACATGAGAAAAGGTGATGGATTCTTCATGTCAGTATTCAAAGCCACATTGAAAACCTCCCCCCACCAAATCCTCCTCCTACAGAGAAAAACTGCAAAATCAAACCCCAAACCAGAAAGAAAGTATACACAGTCCCAAAAGGATACTCTTTCCCCATCACTGTGAGCACCCACCCCTCTCCCCAGCACTTAAGGCATGGTATTGGCCTGAAGTACCTGGCAGGGTCTGCAGTTTGCAACACATCTGCTGAAGAGCTAAGCAGGTGTTGGTGATTCACAAAGGCTGTCTTCTCCCCCCCCGCCCCCCCCCCCATACATACCTCCTCATCCGGTTTGGAGAAGGTGAAAATGACACTGTGAGGGACGAGCTAAGGTAAAAACTAAACAGACTTGTAGTAGGAAACCCAGGAGCAGCCAACCTTTTTGGATAGTTGAGATTACCTAATTGGCATAGATCCTTGTTAATTAACCCACTCCATCTAAAGGCAGGGGTTTTGGCTTTATAGAGGACCTATTTTGGATTGGAAAAAGCTGAAAGAACATGTTCAAAATAAAACTACAGAATTATTTAGGTATAATTTCGGAAAACCCATTACTATCAACCATACCACTATTTTGTGACACATTAATGAGGGAGACATTTGGATAAGATGAGGATGTCTAGACATTTATATTCTCAGAGAACTTTCTGTCCCATGTGCCTTTGCTTTGAAGTTGATTGTCACTTACTGAGATTGTCCCTAGGCCAGGAATAAAAGCCTTTTGGCCTGAATGTATCAGCTTCAGACCCTTTGCACCCAGACAGCTTCATCAGAGATGTGCACTGTAACGTGGTATCCGTCTTATGAAGCTATTTAAATTAAAACCCAAACTAAATGCCAAATGAAAAAATACGAAGCATTGGGTAACACACAACTTTTGAAATGAAAGTATTATAAAGTATCATTTGTCTAAAAAGGAAACTTCACTTCTGGTAATAAAATAATTTTATTATGCCACTCCTTATTTATTTTAAATAATAGCTGCTTAATAAAAATAGAGATATGATCCAACAAAATATTTTAAAAGAAATTGAAAATACTGATGCCACTTGTATGCGAATGTAGTGGAGTGAAATTTGACTTTGTTACCAGGTGAGGTGAAGAGCCTCAGATTTCCTGGCCTAACAGCATCATTCCTGATAAAAAAATAATAAAATGGACTGAGCAGCATATTTATGTTTCAAATTTCTGGAGGCAGTGGCATAGTTTCACTCCTGGTCCAGCACAAAGTGCTCATAGAACTGTTCCAGGTAATGACTAAAGCTGAACAACTTCAAATAGCTGTTCTAGCTACTAGAAATCAGCTGTGCATGTGCACCACTTCTCCTGGTTGCCAGCAGAAGCTGAGGTAGCTCGAGCAAGTATCTTAATGTCACTGCATATACGCTAGTGTCTGGGTAAAAAGTTTCATCTGTTACTTGGGTTGTGGAGTATTCCTGAGGGAACAGAGAATGGGTTAAAACAACAAAATAAGAGTGTATGTCTGAACAGTTAGAAATACAAGCGCATTTTACTTTCAAAAATATTCCACAAAGATGTAATCTAAACATTACACATAAACACTTCATCTAAAGCAATTAACATAATATCAGCTGCCAAGTTGCGAAAGCTAGAAATCTTTATCTTGCTCCCATCATTCCATCATTTATGGCAAAACAATGCTGATACAATGCCCTAGCAGCAATACAGTGTCATTAGGAGTATAAAGACTGCAAATATTTTCCAGGACATTGATCTACTTATGGTGAAAAAAAGAAGAAAAAAAAAAAAGAACAGCAAATCTCCCAGTGTTCTGGTGTCAATTTGACTGAGCCAGACAATCCTTCAACTTCTAAGAAGAACAGTTTAGGAACCCTTAATTCTTCTCACCCCCTAGAAATGATGGCGGCCTGCCAAAGAGGAACAGGTTTTGTGCTAAGCCTCTGCTTAGGCTGTATTCCTCCTACCAGATTTTCCTGCCAGAGGCATCAGTAGGATTTGAAAGTGAGGGCTGTGGGCCACAGATAGAAATTCAATATTTTTTGGGAGAAAAAGATAAGCCCCAGGAGCTCTGTGTTTTACTGCTCTCTTCACCGTGGAGAGTGGCACTTGATGTGATCCTCACTGTTGAGCATGACACAATACATTTCAGAGCTGAAACTATTGGACTGTAGCTAGATTTTGCTTTAGGGTGGAAATAGGTAGTGTTCTAGAATCAAGAAAATGCAAAAAATGATGGGGATGTTGAGTCCTCACAAAGCAAATAAACTAAACATAATACAAGAGAGCTGGAGGCATGCTGCACTACCCCCACTTTATGTACACACAGAAACACACACACACACAAACACACTTTATTTATTTAATTTGGTTTAATATAAAATACAGAGCATTTCTTGGCATGCAGAGCCTTGTCACTAGTTTGTGAATTGCATTAAGTCATCTCACCTGGGGCTTAGTATTCACCCCATGTAGGGATGCAAACCAAATATCTAAAAAAAAAAAAAAAGAAGAAAAAAAAAAAGCCTGGAGCCTGTTTATATAATTTAGCATCCCATTCTGAATGATAAAAATGCATAATCAGGTACTACTTTACAGTCAAGTTAATCATATCACATCATATCACTGATAGGTGCAGAAATAAAAACCGCTTAGCAGGTTTCAGGTAATCACACTCAGTGTGCCATGACTTCATGATTTCTTTTATAGGAAAGAAACATGCCTGCACACAGAAATGCACAGCTCTGAGCAGAAAAGCTGCAGCTGTATATGTTGCTTTTAGGTATGCACTGACTGGTTATTTGAAGAGCTAAAAACATCTATAAATGGGGCTCAACAGCCTTGCTAATTGATTCAAGGGGTGGGGGCCTTTGTATACATGAAAACATTCTCAGAAGTCTGAGGTTAAAAAAGCCTCAGAAAAGGGAGGAAATAAAGATCATACAGAAAATTAAGTCTGTAAGGAAAAAAGCAAGCACAGTAATGTGTTAATGTTACACACAGGACTGGAGAAAATACAGATAACTTTAACATACTTGGAAGAAAGTGTTATTGAAAAAACAGTTATTTTCTCCTAAACGAAGAAGAAGACTACGTTCACCATGGCTTAAAAAAGTAGGATATGGAGCTCCGTTTCAGAACTCCACAAATATTTGCAAAAAATTTCTGAGGTATTTGCCCAGCTGTCATAATGACTAAAAGGGAAAAATAACAGTCTACAGATATTTGAAGGGAGTAAACACCAATGAGGAAGGAGTATAGCACCATTAGTATAACGACAGTGGTTCTGTAGTTTAAATATAAGTAATGAGATGCTATTAAGATCTCAGAAATGAATATTGACAAATTAGAAAAACTTCCTAACAATGACATTGAATAATGTCATCGTTCAATGACATTGAATGGTTTTGGAACAGCAGCCTGGAAAGTGCTTGTCCCCTGGTCAGTTTAAGACTCTCTTCTTTCATGCTAAGGTTGCTCTATGCACAGATCATTTCAGCTTCCAGTCAGTCCACCATCAGGCGAAAAAAAAAAAACCAAAACCAAAAAAAAGTGGCTTAGAGTCAACATTTCTATGCCTAGAAGCTGAAAATTTTTAAAATTAGTGAAGCTGAGGAGTTAACGTAACGTCCCATCTCTTATATTTTACCTTTTACAACTTCGGCAACTGCATCAAGCTTAAATGTGCAGCTGAATCCAAAGTTTCAAAGCAACATTCTTTGCAGATGAAACATTACCCTCTTTCTTTCAATGCCAGATTTCCATTCTGTTTTAACATTTAATTATGCTAGAAGTTGTTATTTCAAGAAGCTGTGGGTTTGAAACTGCTTTATTTATATAAAAATGATATTTTTCACAATTTTTCAAGAAGGCTATGTGCCCTACTCTTCTGACTAATTTTTCAATAGAGATGTGGCATAGTAACATTTTCTCCCTGATAAATATTTTTATTAGCTTTATAAACACACTAAAAAAGTTGTTGAAAACGGCAAAAATCAAACCAATTCTAGTGAATTATAACAAAGCTACACTATGGTAACAGAAAACATCTGCTGGCGATTCGTCATTTTTAGGAAAGTTTATTGTCTGAAACATTAAGGGCCAAATTCAGAGACCACTGATTTCATAAAAGCCTGACATATGTTTCTTTCAAAAAGTCCGGGAATGTAGCTGACACACAGCTTAAGGTATTAGGAATTATTTTCAAAGTTTTTCATTATTCCCTTTATTTAATTTTCTTTTAGTGGAGTTGGAGAGATGTCTTTAGGCTTGGACAGAGCTGGCCCCCAATTTAATAGCACCAAAGGGAGTCATGGAGACTTCAGCTTGTCATAGCTATATAATTAGAGTGGAGGAGGAGGCCACCAGCCCCACTTCTCAACTGGGTGGGGTGGAGGGCTGTCCTGGTGTCCTGGGCTGTCCTGGAATACCCCAAGTTGGTGTGGGTGGCAGGGGGTTAAAGACAGACATTGCCATTTTGGAGATAATTCAGTTAGACCATCTGCATAGCTGCCCAGAATTTTTTAAACTGAGAAACCTGGAATGAGATGCAAGTGTGTATCAGCCCTTCTTCTGAGTATCCCAGAAAGAGGAAAGCCAGCTCTGTGTGTAGGTCCCTAACGGGACTATGGAAAATCCAAGACCCTGAGTTCAGCTTCTCTCTGGTTTGGCAAAGTCTTACTCTGCCTTCCAGTTGCTGGAGAGTCACATTCTCATTCTGATTCTAGGAAGTTAATACTGATGTCCATGTATTATGAGGTGAACGACAAGTAAGATCTTGAACAACAAATTGTCAGCTCAGCATACAGCTGTTAGCAATAAAAAAAATTCTGTTTGAGAACATCAAGGAATATTTCATGTTTATATAGGGTAATCATACAGCTGTGGATGTTTTGACCCGTTGGGGCTGATCCACTTAATGGGTGTTTTTTTGATCAAGGTAGCTTTGCTAGTTAGGAAGAATTTCCAAGGGAAGGGTGACTTCACATACACGCTGTGTCTCATATTCCTCAACACCTATGGCTCTGCTGGAGACAGAAGAATCACCTAGACATTTCCTCACTGTGATTCCAGGACCCTTTTATATTTCAATTATTTAGGAAATCCATAAGATGTTCTTCATAGGTCATTCTTGATCCTGTTTTGATTTGCCACTTTAGTACACAGAGGTGTGCTGGGTTTGGAACACTTTCGTCTTTAATCTGCCCCAAATGAGGTACAGTTCCTTTTCACTACAAGGCAGTTACTTTACAGTCCTCTTTCTATCCAGCCTTTAGTACTGATTTAGTACTGAGCCGTAACATACAATAACTCATCAGCCTGAATTTAATGCACCCCACTGCCTTCTGAGAGAAGCTCTGGCTTAAAAATTAAAGTTAAAAGACCAGTGAGAGCCCTTCAGCTAACCTCAGAAACACTGTATACATTGTGGTCAAATACTAATTAAACAGTAACTGAAGTACTAATTAAACAGTCACAGCTAGAGACCTTGACATTCAGTTTCATGTGTCTGTGTTTTACTGGCATCATCATGGGTGGCAAAAACAAAACTACTCATAGGATCACAGATTGAATACCTTTAATTTTGCTAGCTTATTGCTTGTTGATTCAGCTGCAACCATGGCTGTTAAAAGGCTACTATTCAGTCATGGCTAAGGCACAGCAGTACCTTGTATCTCAGAGAAACTGTACTGGGAGTGCTTCACATCAGCTCTGTTCATACCAGATATAAGTGATACTGTAGTGAAGAAATTACTTTCAAGGCTGATTCTTAGAGACAGGAGAGAAAGAGCTACAAACTTCCATCTAGCCTGAGAAGCAGAAACATCTCAGAGTGTGAAGTATCTGAACTAAGCAGCAGTGGAATCTGTATGCCATCCCTACTTATAAAAGCTGTCATTTCTGCTGGTAGAGGTTCTTATGTAAGGTATTTTTGTTTGGTTTTTGTTTTGTTTTGGGTTTTGTCAGTTTTTGTTTTGTTTTTTTTTTTTTTTCATGGGGCGAGCTCTCTGAGCTTGCCCAGTTTCAACATAAATAGGGTGCTACCCACTACCTTTTCCATGGTTCATCCCCTGCATATACACTAGATTCACCATGGTATCTGAGCTGAGATTTGATGAACCTGGCAGTACTTTCAGGCTGGAAGTGAAAGAAAGTGCTGATATTACTGAGGTTTACATAACACTTTTCAGTGTGAGCTGCTACAAATCCATGAGAACTGCTGTAGAGAATTTCAGGAGACACAAAGAAAGCTGCCTAATGAAAAAGAGCTTGTAAACAAAGCCAAGTCAAACAATCATAAAACTCTGCGCATATTTTGTCTAGATACTTTCTGGTACTGTACATTTCCTGTTTTGACAATCATTTTAACTGCTGCCATGCATCAGTCCAAGGATATGACAATGCTACAGAAACCACTATAATATATCACTTTCTAGTAGTTCATTTTACTGAAAAATGTTATTGTATTTTTTCAGATTGAGTCCTCTTCTTTTTAAGAAAACACATTTTCATGTACCATCTTTGTCATGAGCCAAATCCTTTAGTCTTTACTTAGATAAAACTTCCAATTAACTCTGTGTTAGTTTTGGCTAAAATGAATGACAAGATTGTTGGCCCTCTGCATGTAAAAATATTGATTTCTAAATTCTGAGCGAGTGGAAGGAATTTAACGAGTGTGGAGAGAGACCTTGATAAAACATAGGACAGAAATAAATTCAGTTTGAAAATGAAGATGCACCTACAGTACCTCTGTCGTGTCTTATACCCATATCAACGTTGCTCTAGAAAGTCGAGTGTTGGCAATTGACTAAAACTCAAGGAAAAACACTACCAAGTATTGACAATGGCCTCAGGAAAACTCTGATCCTTAAGATAGTAACATGCTAAGAAAAACTCATACTGAACAACAAAGAAGATGATTAAGAATACAGAGCACATATAAACAAGAACAGCACTGGAAAACTGTAAAGAGGGAATTTAGATCTTTCACATTAAACATACAATCTCCAATTTCTAATTAAGCAGCTGAAAAGGAAAATTAATTAGAAGATACAAAAAGGAAGACCAGGCACAATATTAAACAGTACCGTAAAGACAACAATTATGAATTGGACTGGAAATGAAAAAGGAGGTGCTGGACTACAAAAGCGTCGTGGATAGGCTTCTGGTGATCTGGTAGAAGTTCTCATGTTCCTTGCCCTTTTTTTAATCTTCTTTAAAACAAGATTAAATGATCTGGAAACTTATGAATATATTTACACTTCCTATCATTTAATACACTAGCAATAGGACAAACAAAGAAAATGCTATAATGAACTCAGAGATGATTATTTAAAATTTAGAATAACAGATCATTACGGAGGCCAATGGAAAAATTAATATTGCCACCTATTGGTGAAAATAGAGAAGGTCAAATAATTCCTAATAATTTGCATATCCCCAAGGAAGGTCTTGACCTGTGTAAAATGACTGATAGTTATTGTTTTGATTTACCTGGCACCAGCTAGTCCAGAGACTACACATTGTATCCTCTGTGAAAAAGTCAGCACAACCATATTCCTTTCTACTATGGCCAATGCCACTGAACCCAAAAAGACAAACACAACCCCCTACAAGTAAGAAAACCATCTGTTTTCTAACCATCCGCTGTGCTATTGTGCAATATATTTAATAGCAGCACTTCTCTAACAACATTAAATTGAATTCATTAACAGTCTAACTCATTGGATAGCAGCAATTGTTTTATATTCACTCTCTTCTCAGCTTTATCTCATATTTCTTCCACATATCTCCTACTACACAAATCTTCCTTGGATATATTGAGTACTCCTTTCCCTCCTTTTCTTCTTGCCTTTTCTTCCTTATATTACATCCACTATTTCTCTTTTAGATTTGATATCTATACTTCACCCATTTGCCTCACATTACCATCCATCTACCCATACATAACCACGTGCACGTTCCTTCCCCACTCCTTGTGTTAAACAACCTCTCTGCAAAAGGAGCAGTGACTTTATGATACTCTTTCTTGGAAATTTGCCTTTCTGTTAAAGAAAAAACCTAACAGATGAAGTTGTTCTGTTTCTCCTGTTTCCTTCTTCCCCAATATATCTCATTACATTGCTTAAACAAGTAGTGATGTCAAGAGATACACTTTGCCTTCTATTTTTGATAGAGTAGCATCTTCAGAAAGCCTATTCTACACTTGGTAGTACATGGGTCAATACACAGCACTTTAGAGGAGTCAGCAAATCCATGGCCTGCCAAACCCACTTTAAATTCCCACAACCCAGAGCAGTTAAGTTTTATCAGTCCTGAGAAATGGGGAAGGTTTTCCTTCTCTCTTTTTTCTCCCTCTGCACATAGAAGATACCATCAACACAAACAGTACACAGTTATTTCTAAAATGTGGTTTTTAGTACTCAGGTGCCTTTATAGGACACCTCATTTTGATTTTGAGACATATTTACAAAATAACTTGCCTGAAATTATTTGAGAAATTTTCTCTTAAAGGCTGCCTCTCTAAAATACTATCAGTCCTTTCAAGCTCCTCCCTCTCTTCCAAAAGCATAAGGAAATAGAAATGCCTTACAGAGTACCCTGAAGGTCTACAAAGATGGTTTTAATAAGTTCACAGCTGAAGGTGCCTTCAGGGAAACTCTGCTGCCAGTCCTCCCTCTCAGATTTACAAGGTATCAGTTCAAGTCCCTCAAATGCCTGCAGCTATTGTGAAAGTCTTATGCCATTTTTGGTTTTTATAGGTCAAAAACACACCCTAAACTCGACAAGAAAAATCAATAGGCAGGCAGTGTAGCCTTGTGAGGACAACAGCCATATGCACCCACCAACATGCAACGTTTAATTTAGGCTTCTGGATAAACTCATAGTCTAGATCCATTAAAATAAATTTAAAAAAAAAAAAAACCAACCATGCTATGTTGTGAAATAATATGTAAAGGTATAAAGCCTTATGACAAACTTTCTATATTTCTCAGGGCAGGAAAGACCTGAACTCAAATAAGATATTTCAACACAAAGCAATCCAGCATAACCCTAGGGAGGAGGAGAAGGACAAGGGGCCTTGGTGTGCAATGATGGTCAATGAAGGATCTCTAATTTATCTTGAAAAATGCATAAATAAATAAAATATTTGTCTCAAGAGACTGCTTCAATCCAGACATTCCTAACCTGCAGCACATGGAATGAGGAATTTCAAATTTCTGTGCTTTAAAAAAACTTTATCCTCATCTGAACAACACAAAGTTCGCTTTACCACACAGTTTCAAGAAACATTAGTGGAATATACTGTATATGTTGCTCTAGGCAAAAAAAAGAACACCGCTACCATGACCCTGCTGATTGTTGGAAAGAAGGGAAAATCATCCCCACAGTTTTTACTAACCTTGTATCATTAATAACATTCAGACTGGTATTGCTTCATATATTATCTTAGATATATGTGGTGGATAAATTTCTCAGGAAAACCTGTGGTCAGCTTCAGAGTGGCCACAGAGTCAGACTAAAATTTTACATTCATGGTTTGGTCTGGGATGTCCCCCTGAGTGCAATACTATCTTCAAACAACATATTTCTTGGCAAAACCTTTCCCTTTCTGTAAAAATAAATGGTTACTTCACAAAGTATATTTTTTTATGAATGGACTAACAGATACAAATTATGGTTATGGTTAAGAAGTCTGGAACAGCATCAAAGTTGCCTTACTACCTGAGGGGTAATAGTAACCCAGTCTGCTATTGGATCCCTCAGTCACAGGAAGGTGATCTGAAAGGAGCTGCATAATACATTTAATCAGAACTCTGCTATTTAAGACGTAAATGGTAAAGTTATTCCCATATTATTTATGTGGTATTATTGGGTGGGCAGTAACATTTTAAAAATACTTTTTTACTATGTGATATCTTGTGTCAAAGAAGAAGATAAAATAATCAACAACACTGCAAATAAAAGCATGAAAATGAAGATTTTCCTCTAGCTTTCCAAGTGATATGTAAGGTGGGCCACTTTTTAAGCTGTTGCTCTTTTCTTTTTTTTTCCTTTTTTTTTTTTGATGTTTTTATCTTTTTTGCAGCACCTACTATATAAGCCTTGTGGCTAAGGATGACTCCAGTGAAGGCTCTAGTCATACATTCAGATTCATCCATTTGGCCACTCAGCATTGCACAGACATTTGCTTACTAGTTCAGACCCTAATCTGGGGAAGAATAGAGTGAAAGCCCAGTTAATAAAAGACCAAAACACAATAGAGATGGAAAGACAGGGCAAATGTTTGCAGGAGCTGGTAAAACATATGCTATTATTATTATTGTTGTTGTTGTTGTTATTGTTATTATTATTATCTCCTCCTAACACACACTAGGGTCTGCAGTGGAGCTGACCAGTTTGCCAACATACGCCACCTCGAAATCAAACAGAAAACTTTCTTCTGCAGGAAATATTCCCAAGAGTCTTGTTCCTGATCCTTTAAAGCTCAAAATTCAGTATTATAACACAAAGAATAAACTTCATGGATGTAGTCTGATGTTGTGCCTTAAAAAACCCAAACCTTGGCCTTGCCAAGTTCTTGCCGAAGAACATAAGTGCAGGTAGTATTTTGTTGCTGTTATTAGCTGTAACACTGCCATTTTGCCAGTTCTTATCTCCAGTGTGCATGCCTTGGTAGGGGAGGGAGGGTGAAGCCTAATTTATGTGGATCTAGATGAGATGCTGTAGTCTCTCATGTTTTAAAATTGTCCTAGGATTCAACACCTTAGTCTAAAAAGGAGGAACATGCTCTCAACACACTCCTTGCTTCACATCTCAAGGGAAGAAATGGCACTGTTTCCAGCAGGCTTAGATCATTGGAGGAATCTTTTGTTGTTGCTGTTCATTGCAAACAAAGCACTGAAGGCCATGTCATTATTAGTTTCCGCATTCTTCTCAGCCTCCAAGCTTGAAAGCTTTTATAACATGGGTGTGATTCTTACAGTCTTAAGCCTTAGGAGGAAGGAGCAAAAACAAACAGAAATGGGACTGAGAGTCTGGAAAGGAAAAACTGGGATTGTCTTTCTCCCTTTTTTACATCTGTCCTTGGCAACGTTTCACTGGATGATTAAGTAAATAATGCACATTATGTCTAGATGCAAGGTATGTGAAAAAAGGAAGGCACAGCATATTCTGTATCTATGGTATATATCACAGAGCAAATTTGCATGAGACTTTTTGATTCAAGCAGCAATTAGTTTCCTCCATTCTTTTTAGATTTATTCAGGTGAGTAGATGAGAAGGGCATAGGGGCCAGCAGTAACAAATGTGTCTAGGAAGCTATGCTGACAAAGGAGAGCAACATTTATTGCTTTAAAAGGAATGCCTCCAGATCCTCAGACACCTAGACTCGGCTTCATAGGGCTTCAGATTCTGCCTACCTGTGTTCCTCCCTGTTTCAAAACAGAGGGAGAATTCCCCTTTTTCAAGATAGGGAATGCAGTTTCTAACACCAGTCTTCCTTTTCTGCACACCCTACTGAGAAAAAAACTAAAAGAAAAAGACAAAGAAGCAGAGCCACTAATGAATTTCTTGTATTAAATCACCAGACAAAATAAAATTAATAATTCTTTTTAGAAAAATAGAGGAAGAAAAAGAGAAAAAAAAGAAAAAATCCAACAAACGGATGACAGAATATATCCTACCCCAAAATACCCTTTGGTACTGCTGTGTGAGTTAAACTCTGGATTGTTTCCTAATTATTTCAGAATCGGGAAAAGGACTATCAAAGCAAACTTAATTTGACTCAACTAGGAGCATATCAATGAATGAATATCTTTCTGATTAAAGGACTAGAGCTGATGTAAAAGATTAGTGTATTTAGCATAAAATCAGCTGTGGCCAGCTCTGGAAATTTCAGTGCTGCAACAGACTGTCTATCCCGTGTGCACTCAAAGTACATCTTCAGAATTGTTGATGGCACTATTACAGATAGAGGCACCCTGCGTAGTGCAGCTGGTATTGAGTGCCTCACTTTTTAATAAAGGCAGCTAGACAAGACCCCTAGATTATACATCGACCCCTATAACTTGAAACTCTAAGGAGAAAGCTGACCAGACAAGCAGTTATGATGATCTATTCAAAGTGGTTGAATACTCTCTTTTTTGTGTGGAATAAACGTATGTGAATGAACCTTTGCTGCCAATCCTACAGAGTCTGTAACCCCCTCCTACTGTTGTCACCTCCCTTCCTCCTCTGTACTCCCATTAAAAGGAAAATGGGGGGTGGGGGGGGGAGGAGAAGAGGGAAGGGGGAAAAAAAAAAGCACTTCTGCTTAGTCTATTTCAGGTAGTTGCAGGGGGAAAATTCAAATACAGGTGCACCAATGGAATGCCGCTATAGGGCTTGTGGATGTGAGTATGATGCATTTGTCTGCAGAACTTGAGAACTTCACCCGTGTTAGTTGCTTGACACAAAGTGGGTTGAGAGGAGTATCCCTGAGAGAGATCAAGTCCACTTCACACTCAGAAAGCCTTTTTTTTTCTCTAGCTCTGTTCTCTTAACTCCTCCTCTTGTTATACTTCAGTGTATCTTTTCCTATTTCACCCTGTAGAAGTGACACTGAATGCAGATGAGCAGTAGGAAGTCAGTGAAAGAAACTAGCATTTACCAGATACTTTTAACTGGTACCAAATATGCTGGTAATGCTTTTCAGTACAATTTCAGGTATATCAGATTACTTCAAGGACTTTGGTAACTGCCACAGCCAGACTAGATATTTTTACCCTGCTTTATTTGAATATTTGTGACAAAATGTGCAACATTTCAGCTTTTTGTGTGTTGTTTGTTTTTTTTTTGCATATTATGTTTACTTTTTGCTTGAATTTCTTTCAGCCATATCTTTACTTAACCATAATTAGTAAAATGTTTCAACATATTTATTTCTCCTACAAATAATTTCTGAATTGTGTGTAGAATTAAACACAAACAAAACAAAACAAACAAAACCCAAACCCCACCCACTTTGCATCTAACATATAACTAGGAGAATAAAATCTAAATTCTTAGCAATGATTACCACGTCATTACAAAAATGTAGGTCTGAATTAGGTACACATATGTTTTAACTAAAATTGGGTTATTTTAATAGTAAAATTACTTATTAATCATACATTAAACAAAACTATCAGCTGCAGTATTAAACTACAGGGTCTTTCATCTCTTTGCAAAAAGATTGAAATAAATTAATTAATCCTGCAACATATCTAACTACAAACAGCTTGTATGCTGGAATGCAAGGCTTAAATCTAGTATTAATGAAATTTCATAAAATTCTATTTCCTTCTTGGCCTATTAGTCTTCTTGCCAGTCTAATTATGACATTTAATCTATATGATCATTATTAATCACTGGCCATTATACTTTTCCCTATAAATTCCTATGGCTGATTCACATTTAAAAAAAAATTCTGAACTTGGCTACAATACACAACTACAACTGCACTTATCTTAGAAAATCTATTTTAAGAACCCAATTATGGGACAATTCAGCAAGAGATTCTGCTCATAAATTCAGCAGCCAAAGCCATCATCCCCTATATATCTTATACGGTCCATTGGATGATGGTTAAAAAATAAAGTGATGTCAGGGAGGGTATGACACATTGAACCGAGGACTTAAATCACTTTGGCTCTTCTGCACCTTTGTTGTCTGAACTGAACTTGGATAAGCTGCCTGTTCAGGACGCACAGTCAATTATCACTAATAATTTTTTCAGCTATAAAATGACTGTGGTATATATTGCAGTTGTTGAAACACTGAACCAAAGTGGCATAACTGGCATCAATAATCATTTTGCCTTGGTAAAGACCTGTTTGAACAATGTGCTACTGTATTAAATATTTCAGAATTAAGTTACAGTGCATTAAATATCAAGACAATGTGCATACATGAAAAGTCAGAACATTTTCCTTGGAAAGTATCTTATTTAAGAGTCAAAGTTACAAAATTTGTCAATGCATGTGTTCATGTTTTCTTATTTCCACACCATTAATACAGGCTGTAACAGTAAACAGGAAACAAAGGCTTTTTCTTCAAAATGTACAAACCACAAGAAATATAGATACACATAGATTTAAAGCTGTTACTTTATTAAACATGGACAGATTAGACAGTGAGTGGCTGGGCAGTACAATCCTCCTTTCCCCCCTCACCCCAAAATATCAAGCTCTGTATTGGGTCCAGCACAGGGTTAAATGGCATCATCTGATATAAACAATAAATCAGAGTTGGCTCTATTCAGCCTAATCTTCAGGTCTCTCCACCTCTGAATCATCTTGGGTTTTTTTCTGTAAGCAGAGATGAGATGTTTCTTAGTCTGCAAAGACTTATAGTCCCTCTTTCTCTTTATGGGCTAAAAGTTCCAGTATCAAAATGTTGAGATTATTAATCATGTTTTCCTTCAAAAGCTGACCCTTTCAGATTTAGCCAGTGCTGGACACTGATAATAAGTCACAACGAGAATGAATATTTCTTATTTTCAAATATCTCATTCTTTTTTACCTTAAAAAGAGTGTCCCCTAGGGAAGATAAAAAAAAAACCAAACCCAAATATTTCTCTTACTTCAAATGGGTGTCGTGGCTAGACCACCAAATCCAGATTTATAAGTGGGAGGAAAACAATGGAGTGTCCATAGTGACAACATACTTGTGAGATACTGAAGACTTTCATAGTGAAAGTGAAACAGAAATGTAGGCAGGGAGACCATTCAAATCTCCTTTGACATTCAGTAGGAAGCAAAATGAAGTAGAGTAATGCCTGCTTTCCCTCAAAATCATATTGTTCCAAGAAGCAAGCAATGCTGAAGGACTTGGAAAAGAAAGCAGGTCTCTTCTCCTCTCTCCTTGGAGACTCTGAGGGGTAAGTTGTCCCCTGAATTTCTGTCCATATGGAAAGAAAAAAAAAAGAGGAAATCAATTTTTCTACTGTTCCTTATTTTACATAATTAATATTGCTGAAAAAAATCAAGACGAAAAAAACCCAACAACATAGTCTTATTATTGTTACTACAGTTTTCAAAGGTGGTTTAGGAGTTCTTACAGAAACAGAGGAGAAAAAGTCTCTGCCCCAGAGAGCTTACTCGTCGTAAAAGAAACAGGACAATTGAAAACATGAAATATACAAATATAAGCAATTTTAAGTCAATGCCAAAAATCCATTTCTAGATTAACAGTACTGCAAAAAGCATTACTGCCATTTATATAAAATAACAAATACAGAGAAGTTGAACTTGTGAATTTTAATATTAAAGGAGGCTCGTTGTGAAATAATTACAGTAACTCTGAGGTCAGATTTTTATAAATGTATTGCACAACTTTGTTTTGGGTAATGTACACTAATTTAGAAAAGCTACTAATGAATCAGGTATAACTAATGAATGTCTGCATCAAAACTTTGGAAAAAATCAGAGCATCAATATTTGATTTCTTATTTTCCTGCTCCCTTCTTTCCCTAAAAGCCCAAATTCTTTCAGCTTCTGCTTAATGCATTTGTATTCACTGTTTAAATACTATAGCTTGACATATTCATACTTTAAAAAAATCAGGAGGTTAATAATCATATTACTGTATGCTCAATACGAAGCTTTTTATGACAGCTGAAATATTCATGGATCCTTGAATCCACTTCATTTTCTCAGTCTTTTTGTTTCACTTTCTTAAGTTCTCAACTGCTTAATTTAGGAAGAAACTTCAAAGATGCAACTGACATCTTTGAAGAATCATACGGAAACTGAATCTGAATAACCCTTTTTACAAAAGCTTGAATCCAGGATCTAACAAAGCTCAAAAAGCAAATGACCCTGCCACTGCTCCTTATATAAAAAGGGTCAGGCACAGTTTTGCATCTACAGTATCGTTAACTTTGAAAATTTTCCATATGTGGTGAAATAGTTATAACGAGTTCAGTGATTGTTAGCCTGCTGTTTAGAATGTAACTGAGAAATTGTAACA